>NC_063052.1:5823000-6053000 GCF_018812025.1 Megalobrama amblycephala
CTTTTAAAAAACATGTCTCATGAGTCTCGAGATCAAATTCATATGGATTAGTTTTCCGATCTCTCTGTGAACTTTTTGATGCATCAAAGATCAAGTTGCAAAGGCAGTCTTGATTTGATCAAAAAGATCTTTATTTGTGTTCTGAAGATGAACAAAAGTCTTACATGTTTGAAACGATATGAGAGTGAGTAATTAATGACAGAATTTTGGGGTGAAGTAACCCTTTACATTTTTAGTGTTTGCTGTAAGTGAATGTGAGATGGAAAAAAAAAGAGAAATGAGTATACAAAAAAAATCTCTACTTTCGGCCAATATCTGATATGGTACCAAAATATTGTACATCTTGTACATTCATAAGACCTTTGCAACTGCACAGGAACACCTTGGCAACTTCTTAATTTACATTCGCAAAATGTAAAAATCTTTCGCTCTGTACAAGCTTATATTTTTTTGATTTATGCATGACAGCCACATTGTGATTTAGCACATAATTGAAACAGGTGTACCTCCAAACCAGTAAACAAGTTATACTGTAACAGCATGTAAACTAATTTTCCTTTGTTTTCGTCGAGGCATGTTGATTCTGTGCACGCACACTTGGTAAACAGCAGCAGATGCCCTGGTTAAGGTAGAGCTGGCACCGGGCTACTGTTCCTTATGTAAATGTGTAGCTCAGTGCCCTGCACAGTGGTGGACGAGCAGCTCTCTTACACCGCAGAAAAACACGAGCCACAGAGACAAAGGGGGAGAGCAAAGGAGCGAGAGAGCGAGGGTAAAAACAGAAAAGAGAAGGTTAGAGAGAAAGACAGCAATAGTGAGATGGAGAGGGGTCTCTGCCGCTCAGCACCTGAGAGTGAAAGAAGAACAGAGGGAGAAAAGGGACGGAGCTCTCGTTGTTTTTAAGTGGCTGCGGGAGAGCCGCTACTGTATTTATGGCCATCACATTGCGCTCTACCCTACCCGGGAATGACAGCAAGCTGCTGAAAGGGGGGTTAAGTTAGCCACTGGAGTCTTAAGAGGGCTTCAGCCTCATTTTATCACCGGTGAAACGCATTACGGTGGCTTTTTATGCCAGTGGCTTGTTTTAAGAGTAAATTTTCAGTGTAAATCTGGAAAATACAAGAAGAAAGAGACAGAAAAGGCAAAAAACAAAGGTGATACTGAGCTTTATCCATGACATTTTGTAGCTGCAGCACTTTAAAGAAATAGTTCACCCAAACAGTGGTCATTCGACAGGCTAATTGAGTTAACATTCAGAGCAGGTCGACTGATAGTCACTAAAGTGTTAAATCACTAAAGTGTTAAAATTGGCCAATAAGCAATTAATCAGATAATAGTTTTAAGAAATCAATAATAAGAATAAAAATGTCCCATTCAAATGAAAAATAGTGCTGACCTTTGTTAGAAAACTAACAATAATGACATAAAAATAGCCGTTTCTTCACTACTAACAGATCATTTTTATTATTCATTTTATTATTTTATTAATTAGAAATCATTTCAACTTGTCTTTTTAAATGTGTTTTTAGAAAGCCATTATACAGTATATATATTATATATTTTTTGAAGTGCATATTGTGCTTATAACCAATTATTTTATTATTATTTTATTAGAAATCAAATCAAATTGCCTTTAAAATGTCTTATTAGAAAGGCATTGTACAGTATAAATGATTATACATTTAATTGCCTAATGTATAACAAAAAATGAAAAATTTGTTTCATCACTACTCACACTAACCATTTTTACTATTTTTAATTATTATTATTTCAAAATGAAATTGTCTTTTGAAAAAATGAAAAATTCATGTTTCACCACTACTCACACTAAATTAATATTATTTTTATTATTATAATTACATTTAAAAATAAAATGAACTTGTCTATTAAAATGTTTTTTAAAGGCATTGTACAGTGTACATTTTTATATATTTTTAAGTATATATTTTTTGCTGATAACCAAAAAGTTATTATACACACAGACACACACACACACACACACACACACACACACACAAGTATATGATATTTGGAATGCACAGATAGCGATACCAGTATCGATATCGGGCCCGATACCAATTTCATGTACTTGTACTCATGAGGGAGGAACACACCAAGCCGACGGTCGGCCGTCAGGCAGTTTTTCTTCGTCAGCCGACTAAGTTTTCTCAGTGTGTTCCGCACTGTCGGCTGAAGTTGGTCCTCGTCGGCTTTTGTAACGGCCAATTCGAAATGTTGAATCGGCGTCGGAGCTCGTCGGTACGTCGGTCCATCTGATCATTCTGAATGGCTGTTCAGATACTCCCACCTGCTGGTACGGAAAGGCATTTAATCTCACGCAGGCGCAGAACTGACGTGCTACTTGACCATCGGCTGTCAAGCATTGGTTTGGTGTGTCGACGTGAGTCAACCCCGCAGTCTGCTTTCGTCGCCACTAGTTCGTTGCCGTCGGCTTGGTGTGTTCTGGCCTATAGTCGTAAAAATACCCGATACCTCACGTGACGTAGCCTAACTGACAGAATTGTCCATGCACAGAGACACCGGCGGCAGCAGCAGAAACAATGTCAGCCTCAGGGATGTGGAAATACTTCAAAATTAATGATGACAACCTACACATTACGAACTGCATGCAAATCGAGCTGAATGACAAAGAAAAGAAGTGATCTCTCTCGTGCGCGCTCTCCCTTTATTGCGCGTGACCCCAGTTCTCTCAGACAGCGCACGATCAGTTCTCCTCGCGCCTGAATGGTCAAATGCACAAATAGTTGTCAAAATGTCCATCGTGTGAAGTATTTCACGTAAATACAGTCGGTTATGGCTTTAGTGGACGTAAACAGGTGGGTGAAAAAAGGATATGTGTTAGTATATTACATCCATGGATTCGGTCTTAAAATGACAGTAGTCTAATTAAATCTTTGTCTGTCATTAATGTTAATAAAACAACAAAAGATGTTAAATAAATGTATTTATATATATATATATATATATATATATATATATATATATATATATATATATATATATATATATATATATATATATATATATATATATCGTGAAATAAAATTTCTTATATCATGATCATATTGCCAACTTGTCCCATATTCCACCATCATGAAATCTGGTCACCCTAGGTTGTGTTTACATTGGTTCACAGTGTTATGTTCTAAACATTTGTTCTGTAATATTTGTTTAGCACTTCTTGAAAGGCAGGTTAAAAAAGACAATGTTTGTTTTTGGTAATTATGCCCTTTGAAGGTTATTGGACACTGTGAAATTTGTGCTTTAAGTTTGTGACAACTGACAAGCACATACAAATTATTACTTTTTTCATTGGAGTAATATTAAAGAAGCTGTCCTACATTCATTAGTCTCACCTTGTTGTGCTTTTAGTGAAACTGGCATATCACTAAAAAAAGAAAAAAAAAGAAATAGAAATTAATAAATGTATAGGCATCGGTATCAGCAAGTACCAGAAAAAAAAATATCGGTAGTCGTACTCGTCCTTAAAAAAATGGTATCGGTGCATCCTTATATGATATACAACTCCAAGGCGAGTTGATTTTTAAAAATGTTGTTTTGTAGATCCCAGTAGGCAGACAGCTGTAAAGCAACAAGCAACAGTGTATGCGTAAAGAACGACTGAGACAAAGAATAAAAGAGGGGAGGGGGAGTTGGCCGAGTCATTTGTGCAGCGTTTCCTGTCACTACGTGCTGTGAGGTAGTGCCAAAGCTGTAACCTCTCGCTTTCACAGTTCCTCGAGTTACACAAGAGACTTCAAAACGCACACGAGCCCCTGAGTGCAGAGAGGAGGAGCAGCCTCTCGGGTTTGGCAGGACCGATCGCCGTCCTTCCAAACGGAGCAAAGTTCAGTGCCCGTAAGAGGAGCGCAGCCGCTCCCACAGATGCTGCAGAGCCGCTGCTGCTGCCCCTCACGTGACTGCCTTATTGTTTACTCCAGCACACAGCTCCAGCCACAGGCATTCAGAGGAGACTGGGAAGTCTTTGTAGGCAAGAAAAACACAACATGGCCCACATGTTTCTTGAAGGGGAGGGGGGGGAGGGGGGGGTGGTTGAGGGGAGACTTTACCTGTTGTCATAGCCACAAAGAGAAAAAAGGAACTCAGAGAAAAAGGGATCTGAGCAGTGCTCCACATGTGAAGACCAGCACCAGCAGCTCTTGAGAAGAGCTTAGGATCAAATTATTTCACTCATATTGAAGTATTGTTTGCTATTGTTATTGTTTAAGTACTTTGGCACCAAGTCAATACTAAAATTTTAAAAATATATTTAAAAATTCTAAATGGTAATAAAAAATTAGATGAGAAAACAAAAACAATCTATGCTTTAGGTCTTACCGTTTAAACACAGCTTAATAAACCTGCTCTTGTCTATTATGTCATTAATTAAACTACAATTTGTCAAGAAACAGAAAAGCACTCATTGCTCTTAATTTATTTCATTGTTCTATTTTACTGACTGTTTACTTGAATAATTACATGACAAATTGAAGTGGATTAATTCACTTAGATAATTGAAAGCTACAGGCTATTGTTTTCTATTTAATATTTTATATTAATACACTACTGTTGACAAGTTTTGGATCAGTAAAATTTTGTTTCAGCAAGGAGGCATTAAATTGATCAAGCATGAGAGTAAAGACATTTATTTATAAGGTAACAAAAGATTTCTGTTTCAAATAAATGCTGTTCTTTTGAACTGTCTATTCATTAAAGAAAGCTGAAAAAATGTATTGTGTCATGTTTCAAAAATACATTCAAATATAAGAGTTATTTTAAATGGTAATAATATTTCACAATATTACTGTTTTTACTGTGTTTTTAAAGGTGCCATTGAACGTTTTTTTACAAGATGTAATATAAGTCTAAGGTGTCCCCTGAATGTGTCTGTGAAGTTTCAGCTCAAAATACCCCATAGATTTTTTTTTTATTCATTTTTTAACTGCCTATTTTGGGGCATCATTAATTATGCACCGATATATAGGTTGCAGCCCCTTTAATTCTCGTGCTCCCCCGCCCACGGAGCTCACGCTTGCTTTAACCAGCATGAACACAGTTTACACAGCTAATATAACCCTCAAAATGGATCTTTTATAAAGTGTTCGTCATGCATACTGCATGCATGCGTCGGATCATGTGAGTATTGTATTTATTTGGATGTTTACATTTGAATCTGAATGAGTTTGAGGTTTTGCTCCCAAGCTAAAGCTAACATTACACACTGTTGGAGAGATTTATAAAGAATGAAGTTGTGTTTATGAATTATACAGACTGCAAGTGTTTAAAAATGAAAATAACGACAGTCTTGTCTCCGTGAATACAGTAATAAACGATGGTAACTTTAACCACATTTAACAGTACATTAGCAACATGCTAACGAAACATTTAGAAAGACAATTTACAAATATCACTAAAAATATCATGTTATCATGGATCATGTCAGTTATTATTGCTCCATCTGCCATTTTTCGCTGTTGTCCTTGCTTGCTTACCTAGTCTGATGATTCAGCTGTGCACATCCAGACGTTAATACTGGCTGCCCTTGTGTAATGCCTTGAACATGGGCTGGCATATGCAAATATTGGGGGCATACACCCCGACTGTTCTATTGCACAAATAGAACAGACCGGTTTCATGAGAAATCGAGTGGCCCCCCAACTCATTCTTTTGTCTCGGTTCTTTCTTTTCTGTGAATTGGCCAAACGCGCTTGCATAACGATCTAAAACGATTTGGATTCGTTCAGACAGCTCTGTCACTGAATCATCTGTAGTTGTTGGTGCTAAAAGTACATCCCATTATAAGTCTGTTGAACCAATGGGATCATTCGGGGGGACTCGATTTCTCTCGACCACACTGGAACACATGCAAGCTACAGCGACAATGGAGGCTTATATAGACGACAGATTGTGCGAAGAGGTTAGAAAGTACCCTCATTTGTACAACTCTAGCATGAAGGAATACAAAGATTTTTTACATAGTTTGTAACTCGGCGAGAGATTGCCCAATTTCTCTGGTATTGGTATCAACTACTGTTGTTCATATTTTAAAACAATCAGATCAAAAGTAGCAGTGGATAAAAAATAAAAAAAAATAAAAATGTGAAAACTATAGTATCACAGTCCTCAAAATTGGAGAGCCTCGAATTATGCATAATAACATGAACAGTCTGACAGTAATTGTCTTGAAATGTATTGTTGAAGCTGAATAATTTGTTAAAAAGTGCTGCTTTGATGACTGCAGTAGCGTTGGAGGAGATGAAGATGCTTCATGGAGAGAGTTTTAGCCTTCTGACAGTTATTGTAAGCATATTCTCTGAGAAGTTGCGTCTCTAAATTTATTCACTTTTTTGTCTTTATTATTTTAGTGGCTAATAAAATATATGCAGATAACCTAACTAACTGACCATCCTGAGGCATGCCAAAAAAAAAAAAAAAAAAAAACTGACTGCAGTTGCTCTTGCAAGTCATAACAAAATCTAATTAGTGATTTAAAAAAAAAAATGCTATTGACTGGGGAGGGGGAAAAAGGATATATTAGTTTCACAGTGCAAGTTGCTGTGCCTCTGTGCAACAGGCATGATATTAGGCTACCGAGTCTGAATGATGAAGCTGAGAGCTAGCGATCACAATGATACTCCATCCCTTGGGTAATATAACGAAACTTCAGTGCAAAGGCTCTGCAACATGTAATACATATGGTGTTTCAGCAGACATTCTTTAAACATCTGGAACATGCACTGCACTGCTGAATGATCAGCAAGAGACCAAGAATAGTATGAGCTAACCTCAACTTGAGTAGCCCTTTAAAGTGGTTAGTCTTAGCCTACTCAAATGTCTGTGGTCAGTAAAGACCTTCCATATAAAAATGTGTTATGTAAGGGTGGGAATTAGGAAACAGCATGCAGGAGTAAATCAAATATCATCTAATCTATCCAGTGTTGTTTTGGTTTAAGCTCAGTAATCTTGGCTTTATAAGCTCTAAACCTGTGGGAGAGGGATATAGATTTTGCAAACATCCTTTATAATCATATTAATCATATTCAGCTTTTTTCTTCCTCTGTGTATTTGTATCAGAGGAATAGCAATTCATTCTCATTTCTATTTAGCTTGTATAGTGTTTTAGAACTTATTTTAGTTTCTAATTGTTGTTTAAGGTTTATGTTTTTATCTAATATTAATATTTTTATGTTAATGATTTGTAATAGTTTTATTTTTAATTAACATCATAAATAGTAAGGGCCAGATTTACAAAACAGGGCAAATTAAAAAATTCCCAAAAAAGTGCAGATGGGAGTGGAAAGTTCTGTGCGTGATTTACTGACAACACGGTCTACCAAGAGCAGCACAAATTAGCATCTGGTTTAAGACATGCTTTTTTGGGTGGTTAATGATGGTGCAAATACCAGTAAATTGACTAGCTCAAACCTTAGTAAATCACCTTGCATGATTAATTTAAATACTCTCCTCGCATAAATTTTGCATCTGAAAGGGAAACTCCTACAAATCCATATGCAATAAGGTCAGCTGCAAAAATAACTGTGTCCACTCCACACCTTTTCAGTGCTAATTTTTCTCTGCGTGTCTTTAGTAAATCCTGACAATAGTTTTTTAACACCAGGGTCTGCACTGATGAAAGCTGTCAGTAAATCTGGCCCAAAATCTTATAAATGAACCTAAATTAAACTTTGAGCCCATTTTTGTTTGTTTTTCAAATTGAAGCTAGATTTAAAGGTGATCCACAATATCTGTCGTAGCCCTGTCACCCATTGTTTAGACAAACAGGAAGACCTACCTCAAATTCAAGCCATTGAGCTATACAGTGAAATGTCAGACCTCTTAAACAGAGCAACGTTTTGAATACACCACAGAACCACAATGTTCCTGCTCTTCCACACATTGAACTGGGATTGGAGAAAGTTACGTATTTTAATAGTGGAAGAAAAATTCTGTTCTTCTGTTTTCCTGCTCATTACTCTTTGCTACAGTCACATCACTAGCCTAGAGTCTCCCTTCATTCTCATCTCTCTCAACTGTGCCACAATTGGTGAGTGACACCCCCATGCTGAGAGCTTAATTAGTACATCTCCATTTTAATTAATAAAGTCTTTCAGCTCGACAGAGATCAATAATTTATGTTACCAACTACACTGTCAAAGCTGAAAGGTATAATTAGAAATGCAGAACATTTTACACAGGTTTATTTTAATGGGTCACACATGAGTAACTCAACATCATGATGCCCCCCTGCCAGAGAATCTTTGCCCCAAACTCAAACTGAATTAGTTCCTCTCTGTAGCCACAAGAGGAGATGCATAAAAACTAGGCTACAATTACCTTTACAAAACAGAGCAACAGACACATATCTAGACTTGAACCTAACCATCCAACTCCTGTGGCTTAAATTATTACTTGGAATGAATCACTGTGATTTTATCTAAGGTTAAACTTTTAAGAAATAAAATAAATTATATAGCTTCAGTGCAATGTTCCCTCTAAGCTGCGCGCGTGCGCGGCCGCGCACTTCTGAAGCCGCGGCCGCGCAGAAGAAATAATTGCCGCGCAGAGAACAGACATGAAAATGATTGTAGTAGTTTAAATGAGAAATAATTGCAGTGCTCTGGACAACCGCTATAGAGTTATTGTCGCTATAGAGTTGGAACCGGTGAATGCGGTTTACAGGTTTCATAGAAAGAGAACGATTGAGCACGTGTGAGCTGGCTGGCCCTAAGCCAAATCAGTCGCGGTAAGAATACTGTCATGTTTGCGGACTAAATACATCAATACGAGAGGCAACGCGAAACGAAAAGAAATGTGAAATAAAACGTCATGTTTTAATGAAAAGTGGTGGAAATAACGGATGATGGGCACAGAATGCTAACAAAACTCTGAGACATTTACAATCACACACCCACCACAGGTGTAGCGTGCAAACTCAAAATACATCAGTGATATACCTCAGTTTAAATAGATTTTTGTGTGTGGTGGTGTGGGTTTCAGGGATGTTTAGATAACTATAAACGAGTTAACGTTCACTTTTCTTAAAAATATTTAGCTATCAGTTTAAATGCTTCAGTTTGTTTTCACTATATAATATATTAAAACAAATGGAAGCATTTAAACTGATATAATACTGTATATCAGTTTAAATACTTAAATATTATATTATATTTTATTATATTATAATGTAAGCCTAATAAAAAATTGATAAATAAAAAAAATCTCACAAGGGGATTGTTTAGGGCTCTTTGCCACGAAAAATCTCCTCCCGGTATATAAAATCTGGGAAATTCATAAGCAATAAACATGTAATTTTGATGGTTTAACGCTGTCTGTTGCTAATAATTGACTGTACAAAAACACATTATGGTTGTCCCAAACCATCATTGTAACTGCTCATATTATATTATTATAAAGAATTGAACTGTCCTGCAGGAGGACAGAAATTATTTTTTAATAGAATTTCTTGATAAAGACTGGTACAGTTAATACAGCAATGTGAAAAAACCTCAAGTAACTTAAAATGTGCTTAATTTAGTGACTGAACTGCTTGTTTTCAAACATATTATTTAATAAATCACTAAGTTACATCAAGGGTCAAATAAAATAGAAATGGCACATTAAAGTTAAATGTTACAGTTGCATGATAAAACCATTTTTTTTGTGTGTGTGTGTTTACGTTTATTGTACAGGTCTGATATAAAGTATGTTTTTGCTCAGGTGGCCAAAATGTGCGCTCAACAGAGAAAAGTTTTGCTCGGCGAGAAAAAAAATTAGAGGGAACATTGCTTCAGTGTAAATATTTTCTCAATACATTTATAGACTTGGAATTTTTGCATTTAATTATTTATACATTATTAAGGTTTATAGTTAGTTTATTTTAAATATTTCATTTTAAGAATTATGTAATATTATATATGAATATATACTTTTCAGGCAAATATATAAAAAGACTAATTAGACAAATTATTAGAGTAATGTTATCAGACAAAAAATGTGTTAACCAATTTCAAAAAGATTTAATATATAATTAATATAATACCGTTATTAATATAATTAATTAAAAAAGTTTTCAAATGTTTTTTTATTTTATTTTTTTTATTTAAATCTTCGGTAACACTTTACCACAAGGTTTCATCCATTAATATTAATTTACTACATTAGTTAACATGAACTAACAATGAAAAATACTTCTAAAGCATTTATTAATCTTAGTTTATTTCAACAAATTTACTAATTCATTACTAAAATCAAAAGTTGTATTAATATTATTTAATAGACCTGACCTAACATGAACAGTTGTATTTTTATTAACTAACATTAACTAAGATCAATAAACAATAACAAATTTGTTGCTCATTCTTAATGTTATGGCTCATTTCCACCGAGCGGTACGGTTCAGTTCAGTACAGTATATGATTCGGGACGGCAAACTCTGATCCGGCTTGCGTTTCCACCACCAACAGTACCCTTACTTGACAGGCATTGTGTATGCCGGAAAGTAGCGATCAACCTCATTCTTGCGTGAAGAAGAAAATGACAGTAAACAACAATGGAGGACATACATCAGCTTTGTTTGAGCAAAGGCTGAAGGCTGCAAAAGGAAAAAAGCCAAAAAATACACATTGTGTTGTTATTCACCTTGTAGCATGCGCAAGTGATGATTCTCTGTCAACCAATCAACGTTCTGCAGTAAGTGTAGGTCCGCCCTTTTGGTAGCAGTACTATTGGTACTACTGTGCTTGGTACCCCAACGGAAGGGTCCCAAAAAAGTGGTACGGTACAGTTCGGAATTAGCATTCACAGCTTCTGACAATGGAAACAGCAAAAATTGCGTACCGTACTGAACTGTACTGAACCGTACCACTCAGTGGAAATGAGCTATTAGGTAATGCAACTAACATTAACTAATGGGACCTTATTGTAAATCGTTACTAAATCTTCTACGGCATTTCTATTAAAATCTCACAAACCCCCGTAGTGTCACTGTGAATCCTTATTTATGAAACTCTGACCGAGAACACTGAATTACAGTCCATTTGACTTTCAGAAAACTGCGATGTTAGTCATTTCGATTATTGCTACAGCACATAACACATCAATTCACACATGCAATCAATTCACCCTTTCACACTTCATCTAAGTTGCAGCCTCTTAAAATAATAAGACAACCCAACAACGATTCAAACAAAGCACTGCATATGATCTAGTATCGATGTGGTACTTTTTCTTGATCATACTGCTGAGACTGCCACAGGCAATCTCAACACACCTACAAATTGCCGGCACACAATGAAAAGCTATGTTCCAATTACATTTAAAGTAGTCCCTCCACCGCTGACTGATTTACATCGTGATTTACAGTAACATGACTGTCAGAGTTGCACAGCTGGAACATTTGTTTCTACTCCCATGACTGCAGTATAGAAGTGTTTAAACTCAAAACGAGGCGATACTTCATTATTTACAACATTAATACATGTAAATAGACTTGTGTCGACAGCTTTAAATTGACAGGCTGGCAACACATTAGGGATTGTCACAACTGAATGCTGCGTATTACACTTGTACACATATTATCGTAACTAGAAAGGCTGATGGAATCATGCTTTGATCTTTTAAACAAATGACTCTCTTCAGACAGGCATCTTTAGGGAGGTTGGATGTTAATGGGAAGCCATTTCTGATCCGGCATGTTTGGTATCGTGCTACGGCAAACATCAGAGCCCTTCATGTTGGTAACCATCAGCAAGTGAGGACAATCTAACAGCCCGTGTTATTGCTTTGAAAGATATAATCCATTCTTGGCCACTCCCCCTCACTGATATTCAGGGAATTTTTAATTAAACCACTAATTTGCATAAACATTCCAGCACATTTCATTCTAAACTATCACAGGTGGTCCAATTTCCAAAGCCGTGACATGTAAGCGTCCGGTGATTTAAAGCTTCTAATGGAAAAGGCTATTATTGCTTAGCAATGAAAGAGAAACTATTCACGGATGGCCTTTTTGAACACAATTTTCAGATGACTGATTTTATAGTTTGGGCTTAACAACACTGCCTCTACATTAAACCAAAACCTATCATATTTTTGCATGCATTTTACCATTAAATTGCCATCTAATTCTGTCATTTTTAAACCGAAAAACACAATAACAATGTATTTTTAATGGCTTAAGCAACTAAGGGGAAAAATCACTAAGGGGGAAACCACTTTTGCACCACTTTTTTAGCTTAAAATGTGTGTTAGTCACAGACCACCTGCTACTGAGTTTAACCAGGTGCATCTGGATTGCGTAGTCATTGTCATTCTTTTCAATGCAATCAAGCATTTCTATACAAATTACGTAAATTGTATTGGTTTACTGCAGCCTCCATATAGGCCAGACCTGACCTGCAAGATGAAAAGAAAAAAAAAACTTGTTTAATTCTACTGTATTACAATGTCAAACAATCAAATGAAGTACTTTGAAATTGAAGAATTCCCTCCAAATTGTTTAAAACTTCATTTTCTATATACATTAAACTTTGTACTCGCTCTGCTGGTGTATCTGTCTGCACATTATGGCATTCAATTTTTATTGTATGCTATAGGAACAGCAGTTTTTATCCTTCATTCATTGTACTAAAACAACCACAACAGTGGATTCTCTCATTCTTGTAGGATGGCACACAATCAGGCATGCATTTTGTAGCTAGCTGCATGTCGAGCCAATCAGATAGGAGCTATTTCAAAACTATTTTAATCATCGTGAAGTTCGGGGAAGTCTGAAAAAAGAAAGAAAGTAAAACATGCAGTGTCCAGTCTGATAAGACACCCAGGACCAACACCAGGCACTGTGTTGTTTTCTGTGAGAGTGCTGGAAAGAATCCAGCATCGCAGAACTCCAGCTTTTGCAAAGAGTGGTGCTTTTCAGATGGTAATCACATGCTCACTCTAAAGTTGCAGCCCAACCACCATCCGCTTACTGAAGGAACTTGTTTTCTTTGGCAGCCACTAAAGCTGCTCTGCTGAGAAAGCATACTGTTTGACCAGAGCAGCCCCTTCCCCAGTTTATTCACCCACCACTTTGACACAGCACATCCCAACACTGGATCAACAGGGGGGAAAAAGAGGAAGGAAAAAGCTTATTGTTTAAAAAAAAAACAAATGTCACACCCATATTTCAAGCAATATGACTGTATGAGACGTTATAGGAAACCTAGTAATTTGGTTGCATTTATTTCCGTAGTTTTACCACAGTGATGCAAAGGCTTATTTTGATGGACTCAGGGGACTGAGCTCTCAGAGCAATAGGTTCATTTGGAGAATCCTCCAATGTGGTTTCCTGACCACAGTCTCTGCTACAGTCTCTGTCTCCCACAGGTGAATGAGCTATATTTCAGGACCCATAAACAATGATTCAGGATCACAAATCTCTTATTTTTAAGGTTCAAAGATGTATGTAATTGTTATAACACTCTCAACTCTGTTTATTGTGCAGAGACAACTACAAGTGAGGCAAAATTTAAGTCGCTATTCACTAATAATCTTCCTCTCCATTGAAGCTTTTAAATGCACAAAAGTCATTAAAACTATAAAAATGCTGTAAATGATACCATTGGTTCTCAGGTATCTTGCGACTAGTGTTGTGAAAAGTCTGTACTGAAATTTTAAAATCTTTGAGCGCTGTTGAGCGGATTCTTAAAGGTGCCCTAGATTCAAAATTTGAATTTACCTTGGCATAGTTGAATAACAAGAGTTCAGTACATGGAAAAGACATACATTGAGTTTCATTTGTTTAAAATACTTCCGGAAAACACGCGGATGTCAGTCGGGGTGTACGCCCCCAATATTTGCATATGCCAGCCCATGTTCCCAACATTATGAAAGGCATTAGACAAGGGCAGCCAGTAACATCTGGATCTGCACAGGTGAATCAACAAACTAGGTAAGCAAGAACAACAGCGAAAATGGCAGATGGAGCAATAATAACTGACATGATCCATGATAGCATGATATTTTAGTGATATTTGTAAATTGTCTATCTAAATGTTTCGTTAGCATGTTGCTAATGTACTGTTAAATGTGGTTAAAGTTACCATTGTTCCTTACTGTATTCACGGAGACAAGAGCCGTCACTATTTTCATTTTTAAACACTTGCAGTCTGTATAATTCATAAACACAACTTCATTCTTTATAAATCTCTCCAACAGTGTAGCATTAGCCGTTAGCCACAGAGCATAGCCTCAAACTCATAGAGAATCAAATATAAACATCAAAATAAATACTTTACTCACATAATTCGAAGCATGCATGCAGCATACATGACGAACATCTTGTAAAGATCCATTTGAGGGTTATATTAGCTGTGTGAACTTTGTAAATGCTGTAATATAATCGAGAGCTTGTGTGGCAGGGAGCACGCAAATTAAAGGGGTGGCGCGCTGAAAAAAATCAGTGCATAGTTAATGATGCCCCAAAATAGGCAGTTAAAAAAATTAATTAAAAAAAATCTATGGGGTATTTTGAGCTGAAACTTCACAGACACATTCAGGGGACACCTTAGACTTATATTACATCTTGTGAAAAAGCATTCTTGGGCACCTTTAAACACCTCTGATTGGCCATTGTGTTCAGACGCTCATCAGATATGTCTGTGATTGGCTACAATGATCAACGCATGGGAGTATTTGAAAGCATTTTAAAAGTGGGAGAGGGAGCATTTGAAACTACTCGTCTATCAGCGTACCGGTCTGCTGATAGACGCCTGCTGCCAAACACTCCGTGTGTATCTGTGTAAGCGCTCGGTGAAGAGCATCATTGATGTCTATTTACAACATGTTTTTGAAGCGTTGATCATTGTAGCCAATCACAGACATTTCTGTTGAGCACGTGAACAAAATGGCCAATCAGAAGTGTTTCCGAATCCGCTCAACAGCGTCAAATTTATAAAATGTCAGTACCAACTTGGTATTGAAGTCAGTACTTTTTACAACACTACTTATGGCTGAACATCAATAGCACCAAATTTTATTTGATAACTACAGTGGGGGGTTAAAATTATCTACTTCCATTATTTTGCTTATCAGAACCAGTTCCCATTCATTTTTTAACGTATGGAAAAAAAGGAATGCGCCAACATTTCAGCCACTGAACATGTTTATCCAAAAATAATATTCCATCGTGTTTTCAAGTAGTCATGTAGTCCATTGAGTTGTGTAGTATTTTTAAAAATATTAGCAATATTTTAAACACTGTGTAATCAATGTGGAACAGAGCAGGCAGGACATTCTTCAAAAATTCACATTTTCTTACTAGATTCACAGAAGATAGAAAATGATTTGGTTTTGGTTCATCATTTTAAGGATTAGTAAATAATGCCCAAATGTTCTTTTTTTGGTCAAACTACTTTTAAAGCGACTAATGTTGATTTTACACAATTCTGAACTTACACACACACACCATCATTCATTTCCTGCTTGCAATTAGTCTACTGAAGGCTATTTGTCAGGCCTTCAACTTTACAGTCAGACTGCTCTTGTTCAAAAAGGTTATTTCCTGCTAAAGAAAAAACATAAAGCTGCTGTAGATTCTTGTTGTACACTAGTGAAAAAAGGAACCAATAATGGTTTCCACATTCCAGCAGCGTTTCACAATCTTTTAATAAACCTCTCTTTTAGCAAAGCAGCCAGGGGAAAGGGAGGTCAATAATCATGTTCGGTCAACTAATATACAAGACACAGAATGCTTGTGGTGTAATTCTGTAAACAAATATGATGAACTAAGCTATTCGGTATCCAATAACGAACATAAAACAGCTGACGTGAGGTGGGAAACGTGTGGCCCCCTTCACCCCCCCTAGACCTGCAGGTCACCAAACAAGCTCCACCACACTCTGCATTGAATGCTGACTGAAAAGAAACCAAGTGGCTACTTACTAGTTCCAGCCCTGTGATATCAAACTGGGTTACTGCATCTAGGTCACTGTTATTTGCAATCACAACTTCAAGAGCATGAGGCCTGGTCTCCAATCACAATCAAGTATGTACCCAGACCACCTTTCTCACAACGCTCCATTCTCTTGCTTATGTGTCACCAGTTCCCATTTAGGTAGACCCAATGACTGTTTCAAAGCAATGAATCACAAATTCAGAGTAATCACACCAATACCCACTCCAAATTTAAAGGAAGCTGCTGAACCAATATATAATCTTTTCTTTTGTCAAAGAGCCCACTTTGTGTTCATCAACTTAAGTGCTTGGTGCTCACATGATTTCATACAATACACTCTTGGGATCTAATGGTCTTCTCCAGCGCTCTATAAAATCATTTGTCGCAAGACTCTTTACATTGATTTTGACACTTTACACAATAACATAGTGAAGCTAATCCTCATGTTACTTTGGTTTGAGGGATTGATCAACTATCTTGGAGCTAAGAAAAGCCGAAGAAAAAAAAAAAAAAAAAAAAAAAACGCAGAAGCACACTATCCAGAACTTTGTCTGAGTTTGTCTAAACTGACCAGCCCTGCCAACAAAAAGGCACCATAATTATTTTGAGATTTAAACTTGCGGCTGCTTCTTGTCCAAAGTCTTGACTAATAGACCTTAGAGCTTAACATACACATGCTTTGAGGTTTGTGTTGTCCAAAAGAAACACAGAAAAGAAAATATATGAGCAAACACGGTTACACGCACTGTGACACTGAATCAATTCAAGCACACAAATCTAAAAAGTGGTACGATTTTAGCCAGGATAAGGTCATGATGAATTGCTTAGCTTAGAGGTGCATGATACACAACTATTTAAAAGTTTGGGGTCAGTAAGATTCTTTAAAGTTGCCCTAGAATCAAAAATTGAATTTACCTTGGCATAGTTGAATAACAAGAGTTCAGTACATGGAAATGACATACAGTGAGTCTCAAACTCCATTGTTTCCTCCTTCTTGTGTAAATCTCATTTGTTTAAAAGACCTCCGAAGAACAGGCGATTCTCAACATATCACCGACTGTTACGTAACAGCCGGGATCATTAATATGCATGACCCCAATATTTGCATATGCCAGCCCATGTTCAAGGCATTACACAAGGGCAGCCAGTATTAACATCTGGAGCTGTGCACAGCTGAATCATCAGACTAGGTAAGCAAGCAAGAACATTAGCGAAAAATGGCAGATGGAGCGATAATAACTGATATCATGATATTTTTAGTGATATTTGTAAATTGTCTTTCTAAATGTTTCGTTAGCATGTTGCTAATGTACTGTTAAATGTGGTTAAATTTACCATCGTTTCTTACTGTATTCACGGAGACAAGAGAGCCCTCGCTATTTTCATTTTCAAACACTTGCAGTCTGTATAATGCATAAACACAACTTCATTCTTTATAAATCTCTCCAACAGTGTGTAATGTTAGCTTTAGCCACGAAGCACTATCAAACTCATTCAGAATCAAATGTAAACATCCAAATAAATACTATACTCACATGATCCGACGCATGCATACAGTATGCATGACAAACATCTTGTAAAGATCCATTTGAGGGTTACATGTAGCGTCTTTTCTTCCACATTAATACATGTTATATCTCAAAAAACATGCATGAACATCAAAAGGTATGTTGAAAGATACAGTACAACTTACAGGAATGTATCATGTAATCACTTAATCTGTGTTTCAACCGCGGAAAGACGTCAGTACAACAGCTTGTGAAGTCACATAACGTCACATTTACCTCAGGAATGTTTTCAAATGTTCACAGTTCCTAAGTTAGCTTAAAAAAAAATAAAAATAAGGTTATATTGAGGGTTATATTAGCTGTGTGAACTTTGTAAATGCACTGTATTATAGTCGAGAGCTCGGGGGGCAGGGAGCGCACGATTTAAAGGGGCCGCGGCCTGAATCGGTGCATAGTTAATGATGTCCCAAAATAGGCAGTTAAAATAAATTATTTAAAAAAATCTATGAGATATTTTGAGCTGAAACTTCACAGACACATTCAGGGGACACCTTAGACCTATATTACTTGTAATATCTATTACCTATTACCTATATTCTTGTAAAAACTGGTTCTAGGGCACCTTTAATGTTTTTAAAAGAAGTCTCTTATGCTGACCAAGGCTGCATTTATTTAAACAAAAATACAGTAAAAACTGTAATATTATTGTAATTTAAAATAACTTTTTTTCTATTTTAATGTTTTCAAATGTAATTTATTCATGTGATGGCAAAGCTGAATTTTCAGCATCATTACTCCACTCATAACATTTCTGACCTTTTTTCTCATAATTGTGAGATATAAACTCACAATTGCATGTTATAATATCCAAAAGTGAGGGAAAAAGACTAACGTTTTTCTCAGAATTCTGAGTTGATCTCTCTCTGAGAAAAAAGTCATAATTGTGCAATTTTTCTCTCAATTGCAAGTTATCACGCAACTCTGACTTTTTCCCCTCAGAATTGCGAGATATAAACTCACAATTGCGAGTTTGTTCATAAAGTCAGAATATCACGCAATTCTGACTTTATAACTCGCAATTGCTGGTTTAAATCTCGCCATTCTGAGAAAAAAAGTCAGAATTGTGAGATGCAAACTCGCAATTGCGAGGGGGAAAAAAATCTGAATTCTGAGATAAAAAGTCGCAATTACCTTTTTTATTTTTTATTTAGTGGCGGAAACAAGCTTCCAAATATTGGAATTACAGCCAGTTTTAGTAAATATCTCATGCTTTATATGTAATATGTTCAGAAAACTATTTGTTGGCCTATATGACCACAGCACAACTGATCATCTGTCAGGATGGAAAATGTAGCAAGACAAACTACAGCATATGTTGTACATGGAGGATTAATTGCAGTTTTCTATAAGCATTAAATATAATGAGCTTCATAAATGGAGCACCACTCAGCTAATCAATATAACACCCAGAGAAATCAGTAGTCAACCTACAGCAAATCAAACATGCAAGGCCAATTAACGCAGATAATAAACATCTTTGCCAGCCATAAAATATAAGACATTTTTTTCTTGTATGGATGAATAGAATGTAAATTGAGCGAGGAGATCAATAATTCGTCAACAAATAAGTCGATATCAGGTCTGAATGTAGTAATAGGTCTAACAGACGGCAGATGCTTCATACAAAGCTGTAAGTCAATAGATTTTTGGTAAGTAAAAAAAAAAATCTGACTAAAAACAGTGTGTGTGAGTTATGTTACAAATTACATGCGACAAACAAAAGAAAAACAGCTGTTAACTATGTTTTTGTAGTTCTACAGCTTGCTGCATGCTAGAGGTGTCAGAAAAGAAAGTACAAATGCTGTAAAGCATTCAAACCACAAGATTTACAAACCACAAACAAGCCTGTCTCAACATACTGGTGGTCTGTGCTTCGCTTAGAGTGCTAAATAAACATAACTAGCATACAGACATGAGAGATCAAATTTGCCTTGATCTTTTGACATTTGATGCCATTGATCTTTGTTTGAACCATTAAAACATCCTGCAAGTTTCATAGCTTAAAATGTCCTCCTCATTATAAACAAAGAATTTATTTAATCAAGCTCCAAAAAGGCTCTTTTGATAGTGTGTGACCTGTTCATTTGCATATGACTGCCTCTAAAGCAAGACATTAACGAATAGTTATACATCATCACACCATAGGCCCCACCCACTGACATTCAGTCAGCCGTTAAGTGACATTTGCCTATACTGCATGTGAGCGGCACGTCACATCAAAAGCAAATAGAGCCCATTATAATCACTGACGGCGTCTACACCGGATACAGTATAAAGATTCAGATTCTGACATACTCCACACACTTGAGTTTGTCGACAACAGAACAGATGGAAGAGTGAAAGAATGTTTTGTCGCGTCCAGTTTCAACAGCTCTTTTGCGTCTCTGTACAAACTTCAGAAGGATCCTAGCATCAGAAACAATTGGATAGTTTATTTTAATGGCATCCCAGATTGCCTCAGAAAATTGTATGTTTGTTCAGAGCATTTTGTTTTATAAATGAAGCACGGTGTGATGGAGAGTGCAAAGAAACTTTTGATGAAATATGAAGCAGCCAGAACTTTGTTGGACCTGACAGGAGCTACATCGCAAACCGTAAGTAAACGATTTCATAATGTAGCTTTGTTTTTAAGTGACAGTTTTATTTGGATAATGTTTTCAAATTCCTTTTTTCACGTGCAACAGTGAGTGGGCATTACATTAAACGATATGGCTACTGCTAATCGACCCTCTTAAATGTGACGTGACATGTAGCGTCTTTTCTTCCACATTAATACATGTTATATCTCAAAAAACATGCATGAACATCAAAAGGTATGTTGAAAGATACAGTACAACTTACAGGAATGTATCATGTAATCACTTAATCTGTGTTTCAACCGCGGAAAGACGTCAGTACAACAGCTTGTGAAGTCACATAACGTCACATTTACCTCAGGAATGTTTTCAAATGTTCACAGTTCCTAAGTTAGCTTAAAAAAAAATAAAAATAAAAACACTAGAGAGGAGCTTATAATACCCCTCTTTTTCATTTTTAACCTCTAATATTATAGTGTTCAAAGTGAGAGGGTTCACTGTATAGTTTGCAGCATTATTTGGTAGAGATTTTTTTCCTTAGGAAAAATCAAAATATCGGGATCGGCCTATGCCATTCTGAATAATCGGCTATCTGTATCAGCAGAGAAATTTAGTATCGGTGCATCTCTAATTATAAGTGAACCTCAAGGAATATACAGTGCTCTGCGTAAATGAGTACACCCCCTTTTGAAAAGTAACATGGAATGAACAAGTTGGCGACATCTTTTTCCATTCTTCAAGAATGACCTCTTTTAGAGACTGGATGCTGGATGGAGAGTGATGCTCAGCTTGTCTCTTCAGAATTCCCCATAGGTGTTTGATTGGGTTCAGATCAGGAGCCACTGAATCACTTTCACTCCTCTTCTTCAGAACTCCAACAGTGGCCTTAGATGTGTGTTTAGGATCATTGTCAAGTTGGAAAAGTGCATGATGACCAAGGGCACAGAGTGATGGTAGCATCTTCTCTTTTAGTATAGAGCAGTACATCTGTGAATTCATGATGCCATCAATGAAATGCATCTCCCCGACACCAGCAGCACTCATGCAGCCCCACATAAGGACACTGCCACCACCATGTTTCACTGTAGACACCATGCATTTTTCTTTGTATTCCTCACCTTTGCGACACCATACAGTTTTGAAGCCATCAGTTCCAAAAACATTTATCTTGGTCTCATCACTCCAGAGTACAGAGTCCCAGTAGTCTTCATCTATGTCAGCATGGGCCCTGGCAAACTCTAGGTGGGCTTTTTTGTGCCTGGGCTTTTTGTGACATTTCAGGTCTAGTGCCATTGCTGACAGCATGAAATGGGAAGGGGTTTTAACAGCCTTTTATAGTCAACTGTCTGCTGGACACCTGTGTAATGAATAATAAGTCTCACCTGTGATTGAATTCTTGTTAAGTTAGACATTTGTAGTCTAAAATTTAGCTTTGCTCCAGAGACTTTCAGTGGGGTGTACTCATTTTTGCATCACCCTAATTTGAGTGAAACTGAACATTTTGTTCTCCAAGTTATATTATTAACCTTACTTTCATGTTATAAGTTAAATAGATGTTATATAAAACTTAGTCTTGTCAACATTTTGGAAATTGTTTTTGTGTTCATCAAAATGTTACTTTTCAAAGGGGGTGTACTCATTTACGCTGAGCACTGTATTAAAATAATTTAAAAAAAAATCAATGTCATGACCCTTTTGAAGGTACAATATTACAATAATAGTATCATGATTTTGATTTAATACTGTTCAAAAGATTGATGAGTCTTTTTTTAAAGAAATTAATGCTTTTATTGAGCAAAGACATTAAATTGAGCAAACGTGAAAGTAAAGACATTTAATATTACAACAGTTATGTTTTAAATTAAATAAATGCTGTTCTTTTGAACGTCATATTCACGACAAAATCTGACTAAATGACTTCCATATTCTTATACTATGGTTTTGGTATGGTATTGTTGATGCTTATATGGATTTAGACCAAAACTATATAAAATGTTTAAATAATATAATATAATATAATATAATAATAATAACCCTAAAGAGAGGACAGAATGAGATGTAGAAGCAGCTACTTTCTTACATTCTTAGAATCAATAACTTCTGAAAATGAAATTAAATATAAGGTATAAACATCACTTTTACTGAAAAAATATCTATAATAGTAAAAGATGAGATCAATCCATTTATGAAATAAAAATCATGCAGAATTGGTGTGAAATGTTTCTATGGAGACTGATGCAACTTATAAAAAACTTGAAACCAACATCTCACCAGCACTACAGTCCAGCTCTTGTTTTTTAGTGCATTCAACAAAAAGTAAACAGTGTCATACATAATCCCTTCAGTTCACACCAGTGCCTGTAGGGGGTGCTCATCCTGTAGCCTTACCTGGCTTGTGGTACGTCGATGCTGGAAGAGACCACTTTGCGTTTCTGTTCCAGCAGAGAAATGGAGCGGGTGTGATCCTTCTCCGGCTCCAGCGCCCGGCCCGTTCGCTTGTGCTCCAGCACCCGTGGCTCCTCTACGCACTCCGGGCTGAGGGAGGGCGCCTCTCCTCTCTGCGCACCCCCATTCTGGCCCTGCGTGGGCCCATCCCGCTGGCCACCGTTACAGGTGCTCTGCAGAGGGAAACACATTTGAGTTTCTTCAGGCTTAACTCCGTTAACAGTCTCTCTACACAGCACCCGTCAATGAAGCCTTATTTACACCTACGGGGGTGGTTAATGCTATAGACCCCTACTGTGAGGCTTATTTGCTTGCAATCACGCAGCATTAGGCTGTATTTAAACTGCTTGTCATTTATACATCGGTCAATGCAAACACCTGAATAATGTTTTGGACCAGAAAATCATATTTGCTGATCTGCAGGCTTGTTTGTTTTAGAAGATCTTTGCGCTGCTGACAAAAGAAAAATAAATCCCCCTCATTCTGCCATTTCCCCCTTAGCATAACAAGCCACCATCCGTGACCACGCTAATGCAAAGACGAGCAGCTTTTCCTCTTGCACGTCTCATCTGCACAGCAGCCGTAGATTTTCTATTTGCTGTGACTAAAGCTGCGGTACACTAAACCTCACGCTACAGAGAGGGCAAACAGGGGCCAAGACAACGCAAATCACCACATGCACCAGAGGAGAGCATGATCTAACAGTGAGCGGCGTGCAATACAGATCATTATCTTATCGTAACACGATTAGTTTGACTGAAGAGAGAGTAAACGGCTATCATGCTGAGCTTTGAGCATCTGGGAGTTTACATACTACAATGAAGTTAAAAAATAAAATAGATGGATTACCTGCCTCAATAACAATTCAAGTAAATCCGTTGATAAGGGCTAAAAACGGTATTATAAAACATTGACGACAACATACAAAACTGAGGATTTCATCACTAGTTAAGTCTGGTTATCTTAATAAACTCTATTGAATTGATAACATTTTTATTTATGGGCCAACTATCATCATTTACATAATTTTAGATTTCTTTCTTCTGTAGAACACAAAGGGAGAACATTTGAAGAATGTGCTGGCTGCTCTATTCTATGAAAAAACAATGACTTAGGACTGGAGCTTTCAAGCTTCAAAAAAGGATACAGATGCACCATAAAACGTTTCACAAACATGTATATGGCTTATGCACAATATTCCAAATCTTCTGAAAACAAATAATAGCTTTGGAGATTTTATTATTCATCTACTGGATATTATTGAATATACAATTAACTAAGTAAATGTAAATATAATTTACCTTAGTTTTACATTTTGCTGTTATATAATGCTGACTTTAAGGCACACTATGTAAATTTTCGCCACTAGAGGTCGCTTATTCAAAACAAAGGCGTAGCTTGACGCCTTGATTTCACGGAATCATAGGAGGTGTGGTCTTCACGTCTACAGCCGGTGGAAAAGAATCAGGATGGGACTCGGGCAGAAATCATATTAACGGATGAGATTATTAATGTTACTGTAGTATGACGCAGAGCAGGGCTGAGTGCTGTGCGAGCAGAAACGAGGCCGCTGGAGCGATTGCTAATGAGAGACGAGTGCGATACACGTCTCGAGAGCAGCGGGACGTTTATTATGCCGTAGTCGCCACTTCCGCTTCTTCCGGTCAAGTGTATGTGTGGGGTAACACTTTTAACGCTGTTGTGTGTTGAAAGTTGTTATAGTGCTACTCTGTGCGTTTGCTAGACGGTGGCTTAATGCACACTGCAGTAAGCTAAATCGATATTAGGCATGGTAAAACATGGTACTCTCTGTAAATCAAGAAAACAAGATATAAACAATAAGACTTATAACATTAGTTTTCTGTTGATGAATCCATCCATCCATCCAAACAGTTGCTCACCTGTCTAATAAAACACATAATATATTAAAGCGTCTTTGGTGTTTCCATGGTTTCTACAAAATAAAACCGGAAACCGAGGGTAACACGGGTATGATGTCATTGATAGACGACGCACAGACACGGTCCGTGTCCTGGTTAAAATTGCTTATTTCGCTGGATTTAAACATTCCTGGAAACATTTGGGATAATGCAAGTACACAAGTCAACAAAATATATAACATTGTTCAAGTGGTTTTGGGATGATTTTAGGGCTGTCAAACGATTAATCGCGATTTGAGTTTGCCTAATATATGTGGGTATACTGTGTGTAATTATTATGTATATATAAATACAAACACATCCATGTATATATTTGAGAAATATTTACAAGTATATGTATTTATATATATTTTTATATAATTTATATTATATATAAATACATTTTTTGTACATAAATAACATATTTCTCTTAAATATATACATTAATTTATGTGTATTTATATATACATATTAATTACACACATTACTCATACATATATAATACAAACTCAAACTTTTATTTTGAATGCGATTAATCGCGAATAATCGTTTGACAGCCCTAGATGATTTAATTTAAAAATCTTATATTGTGCCTTTAAAATCGTTTAAAATGCTAATAATTTAATAACAATGTTAAATGTAGCATTTAAAGTTAGTGTTGTTAGTTTAAATTTATATTCAATTCAGCATTTAGACAAAATAAATAATTGATAAATGGCAGACATTACATTTCTATTATCAGCCATATCAAGAAAATACTTATCAGCATATCAGCCGTAATCCCTTTAAAACAGAATGAAATAACAGTGAATGATGATAATTTTATGATAACTCTTCCTTTAAACCTCTCATAAGGCCGGAATAATGCCATTCAATGTAGCGGATGAATGCCAGGCTTTGGCGTATTTTCATGAGATGAACAGATTTGCTAAAGCGGTATCATGTTGTGCAAGACTTTCAAGCGTCAAATCAAAAATGCACAGTTGACAAGTTCAAATTTAAATTTCACACACTATTAAGTTCTGTCTTTCTCTCTTAAGTCTCAAAACACACACCCTTGCTTTGTGCATTTTTATGGCCACAGCTTTCTCACCTCATGTGGAGCACAGACTCCAAACTGATCAAATATGGGTCACAATTCATATGCCAATCAAACTATTCAAATGAGATCTTGTTTTTGCTAAAGAGTTAGAGGATTTTAATCAATTTAAACAGATCTCGACTGATCTAATAAGAGAATTAATTAGATTTGAGAGCAGGATGCACACAGATGAGCACTCGAAATTAATTATCTACAAATTATTTATTTATTTATATTTGAATATTCACTAGGAAAACAAACACTCACTATGCACGTTCACGTGCGAGATGCTGCACTCAGTGTTTGAAATATCTACTGCCGAAAGAACTATGACACTCTTCATAAACTCAAAAACATCTACCGCTTTTCTGCCTTTGTAACAGGGTTGCATCCCTCAACCATTTCATGTAAATGAAGTGTAAACCAGCAACAAAGCCTTGGTGCATAAAGAGTTAAGACTGGTAGACAGCCTGTGTGGGTTAATTAAATTTTGATATTAAAGCAGTGGAAACAACAGGGGAACGAAAACAATCCAGTCCGCCTTTGTCTCTAAATGCCACACTGTAACACACTTAACATGAAGCCCCTCCTTACTAGGCCAGTCAACAAGTGGCATTCCCCCAAGCTCCAAGCCGAATGGCACTCATTTGGGAGTCCAGGCGCCTTGCCAAAGTCCCAGATTCTCTAAGCATGACCCTCTGTAGAGCTCCGTTTTGCTGCCGTTATGGAGCAGCTGCTCCGGGACCATTAGCCCCCACCCTAGTTTCACATCCCTCCCTGCTTGCATTGCTTACATCTTAACCTTTTTCCCATCAAATGACACCAGAGATGTCGTCACCATGTCTTGAATATAATAGCTGCTTGTTACATTTGAAAAGTGGCACTTTATTATTTCTGATTACAAATTAAATGGATGTCTGACGTGGAGCGCATGTACATTACAAACACATTAAGGTGTAGCAGTTGCCATACTTGCCAAAAACAAATACATACAAACCATTAAATGTACAGCAGCATCTAAATAAAATGTGATTGCAAATATTGCATGCACATTTCAGTTATTATGTTATTATGTTGTTTAAGGTAATTTACTTAAATTATTTTCTGATGTTATTAACCAAAGTCTTACAGCTCTGGCTGTAATAGAATGAAATAGAACTGGTGCCATTCTTGTCATTTTGACCCTCTTTGTTGTGATGGCACCTCAGGCTGTATAACTTGATGAATGCAATTAGGTCATTATATTAAAAAAAAACTCTTTGTATTTTGCAATTACGTGCAAGCAATCAGCCTCGTGTGCAATCACACAGAGTTCAGTGAATAAAATTAACTTGATATAAATCATTAACTTAATATCAAATTACATATGTACAAAAACACGATCACTGTAAAAGCAATTAATGTCGAAAACACTAAACAAAAAAATCACTAAAGAGCAGCGGAGAGATGGAGGCTGTTGTAAGCGCGCGCACAGATGCTTCTCTGGCGCGTTGAATGCTGCAGAGCGCGTTTGTTTGCCACTGTTATCCACCCACTAAAAGTCAGATAATCAGCGGCTCACACACAGGCCCTGCAAGGCTACAGACTGCGACTAAAACGGCCACAAATGCAACAAAACAACACCATTTTACCACAGTCATTTAAAATCCAGTCAGCTGGCAAAACTTGGTCTTTGCGTTCACCACATAGTGTTTCGTCAGACTTCATCTCGCGATCGGGGGATAGTTACATATTTAGTCAGTGTTAACAACACCGCTATTTTACATCTTTCTGTTGAGCTGCATTCGCTGAATGAAATTAACACAACGCAAAATGTCCAGTTCGCGAACAAATGACTCTTGTGAACATGTTCTTTTTAATGAATCAGTCCAAAAGAATCAAAAACAAAAGCGTTCAACTGACTCCCTCACTGAACTTGCGAGTCATTTTTGTTTATGTTCGATTGAATGGTTTTAGGTTGGTAGACTTAAACTGACTGTTCATTTGACATGTAAATCTAAATACATGTTTACACAGTCGAGTTATATTGTAAAAGAGTAATAAAATCTAGACAAATATGTTACAAAAATAAGTTAATTGTCTAATGAGATCCACTTGTAAGATGGATTCGTGCTAAAAGGAGAACTTTGGTAAGACTGTAAGATGAGAGATTTTTTTTCCAAATATTCTCACAAAATATTTATATTGCACAAATACAGTCTGGATCACTAGCAACAATTTCAAACACAAAATTAAATAAAGCTAGAAAATATCCTTTTATGATATTTTCAATTGCATAGTTTCATTCATTTCATAGTGAATGTTAAGAAATAAAGAACTCAAATTGCATATTTAATTCATATGTAGTTCAGTATTTACTTAGCAGTCATTTGCAACCATTTCCATCTAACAATGAGGCCAAAACTGTCCTTATTAAAAATAAAGTTTAATGCAATAGATTGTGAGCATGGACACCGGCGCTTCTGAACTATAAAGCAATTATATAATTTGGTCATCTAAAAAGCAATTGGCCCCTAAACGTTTCATTTGAGGAGCCATTGACTTCGTCCTCAGCATGATTAACGTTACTGCAATATCCACTCTCACACATTCAGATGAGAACTATTTGGACCATCAAACAAACAATCTCTCAATGCACTGTAAACAATACTGTGTGCGACAAGCAAGCAGCATAACAACAACAAGCCCAGCTGACCACACACACCTTCAAGCTCGACTTCAGCGGTGCTTTCGCAGTCATCTGTGCAATCTCTTCCTCCGAGTACTCTTTCAAGCTCCCGTCTTGCATGAGCACCGTGTACACGTTGCGCCGATGGCCGGTTGAAGCATCTCTGTTGTCTTGTTTGACAGCCTGGATCACTCCCGTGAGCGGAGCCGCGTCTCCCGTTAAACCCGGCGCGTACACGCGGCTCCCAATGACCGAGCGCTTCACCAGCCGCCGCGTATGCATAGTTGATAACTATATCAATGAAATGCGCAAATATAAATACTTCGATTGTTGCACAATGTCGCTTTAAAAACAAGAAATGTCACGTTGACAAAACCCGAACGGATCGACCGTCATCATGGGCCGAACATGCGAATAATACGACAACATCACCACAGATCTGGACCGCATCTACATATTTTACCGGCGTGAGCGCGCATGTTCGGGACACGAGACCAATGAACCGTTACAATATGCAAATGAGCTATGCTTAATAACCTCTCCGTCCGTCCGACCGAACGACCGACCGGCAACCGATATCTTTCTTCTGTCGACCTGTTTGTTTTGCTTGCCGTTCCCTTAAAGCAGGCGGGTTGTGGTAAAACACGGAGCGGAGCACCAGTTTTGGATCGACAAACACGATGTATTTTTCACAATACACACCACGGGCATTTATGTCATAAATCACCGAAGAGCGGCCGAACAGAAATTTAATTAATATTATAATATTAATTAACGTCTGCAGTGTCGACTGTGCTGTTGTAATAGCCCATTTTAGCGTAAAACCGGTTTCGTGTGAGAAAGACTCCATTCCTTAAAGTCCTTCCGGGTTTTCAAGA
Source organism: Megalobrama amblycephala (assembly GCF_018812025.1). Taxonomy (NCBI): domain Eukaryota; kingdom Metazoa; phylum Chordata; class Actinopteri; order Cypriniformes; family Xenocyprididae; genus Megalobrama; species Megalobrama amblycephala. The sequence continues at coordinate 5,852,091 of NC_063052.1, forward strand.
GCCACTGGCTGTACCGGCGGAATGTCGCCTGTAAACATGTGCGCTCGCGCAGCCAGTGTGCGATCTCATTGGTTCACGGCACACACGCCTCCACTCGCTCGCGCTCGCTTTCTTCTGCAGTTTCCCTCCAAACTGAAGCAACGGGCCGGGCGCTGCGATTAAAACAATGACTAGAGGATGGAGAGACGAGAGTCTATGAGTAGTTATTATTTAGGTAGGTGGTCAGTGTACATAACATTAATAATAGTCATGATAATAATAACCCGTCAAAACCGGGTTACGAGTGTAATGTGTGAGTGTGTGACGCGGTGAGAATGATTGACAGGCGGTAGGGATTCCCGAGGGTCCTCTATGTTGTGACCTGTCATTAGTAGTCAGTAGAATAACTGTTTATGCAAAATACTCACACTTGCCACATACCAAAACATAAACTTGTCTGACTCTGAACATAATGCAAATATTTAAACGATTTGTTATGCTGAGGAAGGAAACGCTGTGGACATTTTTCTGTTTTTGACGTCTTAAAGGGATAGCTCACCCAAAAATGAGGATCTTGACATCAGTTTGTCATTCTCATGTTGTTACAAATCTGTATGAATTTCATTCTTCCATAGAACACAAAAGGAGATGGCAGAATAATCACCATTCACTTGGTAAATGATAAATGATGACAGAATTTTTATTTCTGGCTGAACTATCTCCTATAATACAAGCCTAAATGAAATGAAATGACATTTAATAAGTTACACACTACTCTTTTTTTCGCATACTGTTTTTCTTACTTCCCACTTCTGAAGTCGTGATTACGAGCTCGTCACATTCAAGTTTAGCTTTGAGAGGGCGTTCATGTGCAATTTTTAGAAACTCATATTTACGATAGGCCTAATTGAGAGCATGTGAAGGCAGCATAACTTCAGGTTACTCCAGGTTACAATTTATTATGACAAATAATATCAATGTCAGTCACAAACTCATCACAAACTTGAAACGAGGTATTTACACTGAAATTAACTGCATATCCCAAACAGGTGAGCCTACTAGCACTACTTACAATAGAATACCTCAGGGATGACGTGTTTTTGTAGGCCAACCCGGAAGTTAGCGCTGCACAGGTTCCCTCGATCGAAAGCCTATGCATTTTTCCCATAGACGTTTGGAAAATCGCAAAAAATAAGCTCTGTGTTTAACAAAGGGTTATGACACTTTTTGTCTATCAAGATAATCTTTACAAGTTAACACAACATTTATACATTTTCAAGCCTAAATAAAGTCGTCAGATATAAAAAGCTAACAGTAGGCTATAAACGGACTACAGCATGGTTGCGGATCAACGTCACCACCACCAAGCTTCCTCAAACTTTATTTAAAAACATGCTCGCTGATTATGATCTGCGCCGTGTATGAATACTTATCCACTTTTTCATGAGAAATGCTGTCCAAATGTCCTGTTTGTCATGATGACATCTAAAGTCGCCGCCAAAAGAAGTAGTCCCTTTTAGCAACTTGTTAGCAACCACCGTTTTTAAGACACAATAAAGGTTTAAAAAAATCACAAGCGGGTTATAACTGGTGTGTTTTATGTCATAGATCAAAACGTGAAAATATTTAGAGGCTTTGTTAACCACAGACCTTATTTCAGGCGATTTAGCAAAAACCCATTCCCACAGACTTTAGGGCGATGGAACCGGAAGTCCTAAAATGCTAACTCGCTTCCGGGTTTTGCATACAAAAACACGTCATCTCTGAGGTACTCTATCAATGTAATGTCAGTCACAAACTCATTACAAACCTGAAACGAGGTATTTACACTGAATTAACTGCATATCCCAAACAGGTGAGCCTACTAGCACTACTTACAATAAAGAGAAACCTGTCTCAGTTCTCATTTGACCACATACTGAAATAACCTTCCTTCAGACACATGGAAAATACCACTAGCCTCAATCCTTGTATTTGCAGTTAAAAAAGGCTATAATTTAATAATTGATTCAAATGTTCACTTTTATGCCGTTTATGCATTTGGCATTTTTATTCAAAGTGACTTAAAGAGCATTCAAACTATAGCTACATTTTATCTGTACATGATATAATTATTAAACTAGCAGTAATAAAGATTTTTAGATTTTCATTTAAAACATGCAGTAAGAAGCTATATGAAAGTCTCTTTCTGTTCTTGATAAAGGTGTAGTTTAAGGAATGTTTCTCTCTTTTTTTTTCAAAGTAATAGAAGTAGCATATTACAATGCCATCTCAAATATTCTTACAGTTTCAGTTGTGCAATTTGTACCGATTACATTTCAGAAGTAATCCACCCTCTTATAAAGCCTTAAATGGACATTTTTATCCTTGTGTCTGGTTAAACACAAACATGTACATGCTGTTGTATGTGCTTATCAGTGTGAGGTCTGAATTGATGGTAGCATTGATCATTTCTCAATGTATATAATTACTCTGTGCTTGTGGGCACGATTCGTATATAACAAACGGTCTATAGGAATAACCCCTTAAGGCATGGCTGAAAAGATTTAATATTTTAAGAAACAAATTATCCTTATGAAGTGAAAATAAAAAAATCTATTCAGTGTTTGCCTCCGCTCCCTTATGGAATACTTGAATGTTGCTTTAATCTCAGATTCAATCAATAACAGGCTGTACAGTGAAATATGTTCTTAAAGTCCCCTAATACCAGTGCGTTGACATGATAATAAAACTGCCTTATCACAGGTTGTTTTTCTACACTTGAGAATTTATGTATCGCCAGATTAAATATCAACAGATTATACTGTGTTTTTGTGCACTAAGGCAATATAAATGCCCTTGTCTTACTGAAATTGCCATGTAAATATAGCACTATTAAGGAAAAATGATGTTAATAAATCAGTTGATGTGGATTAAACACATGCACACACATTATATTAGTCCAGCATGACTATATTGTTTAAGAAGCAAATACCACAATACAAAGATTATGATGAAATAAACAAATGCAAAATTCATTCTTATTTACAATTAAATACACAGAATTTGGTTAGAGGGAGAAACAAAACATACAAAGTTTCACCATGATATTAACTATAACAAGAATCTTCTCAATATGGAACCTGTACCAACACAATGTACCATTACAAGCAAACACGGACAACACTGGGACTCCATCCACAGTCCTTATTTAAACCTCACATTTTAAATAGTGCTAAAGAAATCCAAAGTGATACATATTCCTGCATTAGCCTTTTAAATGTTAATAATCCTCCTTTAAACTTTCTTTAATTAAAAATGCATTTAGAAAACAGCATGTATTCCACTGACTTTTAAAGTTTCATTATTTCCTCAATACAAACAAGCTATAAAATTTCCTCATGCTGTCACTTAATGGTGTCGCCAATCATCACAGAACCATACTTAAACGATATAATTTAACAGATCAAAATAGTCATTTGAATATTTACAAGTGTCTCTTGGCATGAAGTTGTCCCATGCAGCGTCCAGACTTTGATTATACTGCTACATGAATGTAAAAGCAGCTAAATGCATACCTGATAATAAAGTACATTTACTAAGCTGCCAGGCAAAGCTGCAGTGTGGCAGTACCATGATGTGCTTTTCAGCCTTTTGAAATGTTGCGTACCTATTACATGTAAAAACCAAACAATATCTGAAATATACAATGTATCTGATACACTTAATCAATATAGCTCCATCAATAAAAAAAAAAATACACATACATATTGATGCAACATAGCTCAATAACATCACAAATGGCAATTAGTGAACAACTGAACACCAGCAATAGATAATAGTCAACTTTTCATTAATACCCTTTTAGTACACTCATAAATGAGTGTGCTTAACTTTGCGTACCTAAAAGATCACTTCCTCAACTGAGCCTGTCATTTGACACATTAATTATAAAACATGTTAAAAGGCTCAGAATGATGGCTACACTTAAATGTTCTTCTTTTATATTTTGATATGTGTTACGTGAACATCACTTGCTTACTACTTGTAAAACCAAATGCTCCAGCAGTTCTGAATGATTAAAATGAGTGTACTTCCTTAATGGTCTGAGCCGAGAGGTCTGCTGTTGACTGTATTTGATTGGTTCTCTTTTCGGGGTTATATAAGGACACCACTCCGTCAGTTGCTCAACTAGTATCACGTGAAAACGGGCAGGCAGAGTGCAGCTTACAGCAGGTGCGGTGTGCAAAAGCGTTGAAACAACTAGTACTCTTTATAAATACAATATTTCTTATAAGACAACAGCCACTGGTGTGACTTTGTTTAGAAATGTGATAAGGGGGTTATATAGATGTGCTGTTAAGTCACAAAATAGTGAAGGCTTAGCTTCTGAATATTAATCAGGATATGCAAAAATAACTTCTTTTTTTTTTACTGTTTTGATAAGTAGTATATGTAATATACTGATCAAGTGTGTAGTAGCCTATTTTCGAGTCAGTCATTACCATTATAAATGTCTTTAAATCATTTAAACTAATTTCAGTCGCACATTTGTCGCTAAGATCTCAATGCAGCAGTCATTCTTGCTTTATATTTCTACATATGAATTCTGAATCTTTGGTCTAGCATTGATGATTCCTTTGTATATGAGGGGTTTGGGTTTCTAATCCACCCTAATGGAATTCTAACCATAATTACAGCTTTACATAAGTGGATATCAGTAGTGGGAACAAAATTGTTAGCAGTTTGTTTTGTGATTTCACTAGAACAGGAATGAGCTGAGGAAACGCAATAGATTGGATCATATATATTGATATCTGAGATGGCATGTGAGCTGGAGAGAACATTGCTGCATTAGATACATCCCTATTGCAAGCTATTTCAGAAAATGGCGGGGACAAATCTGGCCATGGCAAAAAAGTGGTGGAGACATGTATGTCATAAATGATGCCAATGAGCACAGCTGATATAGGGGCACCTCGGGTTTGTGGTCCCCAATTATCCACATGAACAGAATAACAAACCCTCTTCTGAGCGACTCTAGAGTGTTTCATTTCCTGTCCTGGGTCGCAGGTCTGAATGAACCCTATCATTAATAATGTTCAAAAACAAAGGGGTGCATAAATGCTATACTGAGAAACATTCAATCAGGAAAGGTTAAGTGCATTATTCTTATGATACCACTCCAAATTCCACTTCTAAACCTCAAAGAAGTGAGTTCTCATTGTCCACAGTCCCTTAGAAGGGTGGTCAGAGACGAGAGATCTCCCCGTTCAGACCCAGTTCCCCCACGCTCTCATAGTCAGGTTCCACGATCCCATTGCCCTGATGAGCCTCTTCAGCGGCTTTGGCGATCTTGATGGTCTCGTACTCAGGGTCTGCATTCTCTGTAAGCCCCTCGGGAGGCTGGGAGCCAAGAGCCATTGGGTAATCATCCCCAACTGTGGCATAAAGATCACTGGAAGTCGACTCCGGCACCATTCCTTTGATCTCTCCGATGCTGCTGTAGTCATTCTCAGTCTCCTTTACAGTATTCTTCACTACCTTGGAGTACATGTCTGATAACTGAAAATGGAAATGTAACAGAATGAGACATCTTTACTCTACAGACTTGGTTCAATATGATATTAAAATGCAAAAATTATTAATTGTTGGTAAAACCTACAAAGACTTTAAAGGGTTAGTTCACCTAAAAATGAAAATTCTGTCATTAATTACTCACCCTCATGTCGTTCCACACCCATAAGACCTTCGTTCATATTCCGAACACAAATTAAGATATTTTTTGATGAAATCCGAGAGGTATTTGACTCCTCTATAGTTAGCAATTTAACCACCACTTTCAAGGTCCAGAAAGGTACTAAAGACATTGTTAGAAGATGAGGCTGAGTGTGAGAAGATGAGGGTGAGTAATTTTTGGGTGAACTAACCCTTTAAGTTGGTCTTTACAAGGCTCTGAGATGTTGATAGACCCTACCTCACTGTCTGGAGACACACTGTCCTGAAGCTCTGGAGTCATTGGCGGGGAGTGTAACTGTAGGACAATGATTGAAACGAGACCATTAGTTAAAAACATATTTAATCAATTTAAACATACGGCAGCACCGGAAATAGCTCACTTCAGCTGACACGTGCTAGTGTCAAGGACTGATTGATGCAAAAACGAAGCCACTCATTCATTACTTAAGAGTTACTGATTGAAATCAAATGTACAGTTCCTCTCCTAGCAAGAGCGGTTGTATATTTACAAAGAGAATCAATAACTGAGTCATTAATTAACGACGTAAATCCTACAGTGGATCAATAACAGACACCTTGGCTGTTGGAGAAAAATATCAATCCCTGTCTAAGTCACCTCACTGACAGAGAGATTACAGTCAATTGGGAAATTTGCTATAACCCCTTCAAGATTAATCCTAAGCAATTTAGTGCCAAAATTTCAAGCCTGTTTTGATGAAGTCACCTCACCCAATGAACTTGAAGTATGTTTTGCTTTGATTATGATCATGCAAAATGGGTATCAGCAGCTAGCCAGATGTGCTTTGATATTGGTTTAATTAGCAAAGCAATTAATTTAATAGCCCATCCTTGTAGCTCCGCAAAGACACCCCTGACCTCATCACAACTAACAAATGTCTCTTACAATAGGGCTTATCCGCTAATTCACTCTTGCCTTTGTCTCTGTCCAGCCCTCTATATTAATTAAAGTGCCTCTTCCATTGATTTGCCCATATAAGAAATGAATAATCATCAGCAGTGTTTAATGTCATCACATAGATCAGGATCATCACACAGTTTCAGTACTTCCTTATTCAGGAAGATTGGAGTTGGACTTGCGTGACCGAAATAGCTGCCTGAAGGCGTTGCAAATATGGGTCACCGTGATTTAGCTAAGTAAGACATGTTCCTGGATCAACATCTTTATTGATCCTGGAACAACATTCCAATCAACCAATCAGATTTGAGGGACAAGTTTACTTTTTTGTCAAGTTTAGGCTTGCAACCGGGGTTAGGAGCTTCTACATCAATGTTATTCATCTTTCCCATCAGATTTTAGGGATAAGTTATGGGGTAGGATTAGGTTTAGGGGTAGAAATAGGGTTAAGACTAAATTTTCAGACTGGAATGTTGTTCCAGGATCAACAAATTATGTCTTACTTGTCAAAATCACGGTGACCACAAATATGGCCGCTGATTGAACTGGCTTTCCTTGACAGCGACTATCTCCACAAACACCTGCGTAGATAACTGAGGTGGATCAAATTTTGCATAGTACTGAGGTGGTATGCAATAACTGGTGGGTAATTTCCTTATTGGTATCCATTTGTAGTGCCCTTCAGATTGAACACATACTTTCCCTTGAATACCCCAATGGCAGAATTCCTATGAAGATACCCTGAGTGTGACAGGATGCTGACAGTACAGCCCGGGCACGAGGCAATGGCCTGTAGTGCTGCGCTCAATGGTGTCGATTAGTATTTGCTTTCACGCAAATGTCAGCATGTGCCCACGCATCTTTTGACAAGGCATCAGCACTAACAATAAAAGTCCTTCCCTACAGCAGGAGACTTCTGAGTGTTGATGTGCTGAAATCACAGCTTATCAAAGACAGCTGCCCTCAGTCCATCACGCTAGCAAAGTGACAGTGGCTCGAATGCATAATGACACACATGGTGCTCCGCTCAAGCCAGGCTTGCGTGCTTCGCTCAAAAAACCAGGCATACGGTCCACACAGTGAACTAATGAGGCAATGTGTCCGATGTGCGTACATGTGTTACAGCATGTGCTTGTCAGTTTGGGCGTCCCAGCTTTAACTGACGGATTTTCTTTTTAAACACAGACTGATGTACCTGTAAACACATGCTCTGCCATCTCATTCATCATGAGGGTGAGCTGTCAGGCAGTGGACAGCTGGAACGCTCTGATCCGTATGCGCATATGTTAGCACAAACATGTGACCGATAAGACGAATCACTGCTGCCCCATTACATGTCTACATCAGGCCACAGCGAAAGGGATATGGAATGACAGGCGTCAAGTTTAAACCCACAGTGTAGTAGGAGATAATAGAGTAAACAGCAGATTTTACTGTTTTTACCAAGTACTGGGGAGGACACTTTAGCCCAAAGGGTTCAGGAAGTGACTCACCATCTGACTTCTACAGATTCACTAAAGCCCCTTTCCAGAGTGCCAGTGCCAGATCCAGTGGCCAATCTGGAACCATTACACACATTTCCACTGCAGAAAGGTTGGGAAAAATTGGCTCTGCACTGGCCCCTAAAATCTGCTGGTTTCGAATCAGGAACCATTGATGTCCGAAGCCCGAGGGCCAGGAAGTTTTGGAAACAACTCACTTTTGGCAAGTCTGATGCAAAGCAAAAATTGATTGCTTACTGTTAGCATTGGTTTAGTTGGTGAACATCATGTTCCTATATAAGTTGCGTTGCATTTTATTTCTCAATCCAACTAAAATGAGTTTGTTTACCAAATGTGCATACTGATTGCTTGATTGGAGTTTTATTCATTATAAATTCTGATTGAAGCATTTCTGATGTTAAAGTATATTCTCAAATTTTGTAAACAAATACTCATAATGTAGCTCAGCTGAAGTCAGTAGAAGCGTGAGTCAATTCTGGTTAAGAGTTTTTTTAGATCTCTGGCTAAGCATGAGAACTAGCACCGTTTTTTGGTGGAAAAGACATATAATTGATATTGTACAAGGACAAAGGAAGCAGAAATACAGGGCAAAAAAAACATGAAATGAGAATAACAAAAGGAGAGAGAGCGAGCAAAGGAGAGAGAGATTGACAGAGCGAGAGTGCACGAGGGAGTGATGAACAAAAGAGGTGAGGAGTGTCCTCGACTGACGACAATAACGTGTGGCTGTAGTGGATGCTTACGCCGTGTGCAGACATTGACTGCGGGCACAACAGCAGCCTGCTCTCCTCTCCTCTACAGATGGCTTCATTTGTATGCTACAGGCACACGTACGTATATCATCGTCAACCAGGGTGCATATCCTAAAGATTGTAATTAAACTGGAAACACACTGTTCTCTATTGTTCTCTTGTGGTCTCTAAGTTTAGCTTCACTAGAGAATGTTAGCGCAGTCCTTTTTTGGCTGTTTCTGAGATTATTATTCTTTGTTCTGGATTATACGTGTGCAGGGTTGCATCACTCCTGAGTTGGATGGAAAAGCTTGTGCTAAAGGAAGTGATTACTGCAGGAGAGCAAATGATGCTGTTAACTCACTTTTTAACACCTTAGTGAACCTTACAACAGTACTGTGGTGGTACTATGGTAATGGTATCCCATGATACCATGGTACTGTAAAATGTATAATGGTACTGAATGATTGCCATATTCATTTAACATGCTACTCCAGGGGTGTCCAATCAAGCTCCTGGAAGGCCATTAATAGCATCAACCCTAATTAAACACCTGAGCCAACTAATTAAGATTATCTTCATCTTTTTTCCATTTATGATGGGTAGCAACCAGCAATAAGGTGCATTACCACCAACTACTGTGTTGGAGTGTCAACCAGTTAACCTGTCGCAAGATTATTTATGATATTTTCATACGTGTAGTATTAACACAATATCAATATTTCAATTTTTAAAAAGCATGGTTATCGTTAACACCTGTATATTGTGACTATTCTCTGCCATATACTGTAGTAAGCGAAAAGTGGTACTGTAAATGTAATACAATGGATTCTTTACTATCCCATGAGGTCATGGGAGCGAATTCGTAAAAGGCGGGAAAGTGACATGACTGAAGTTGGAGTCACATGACAATGGTGGACATAGTACGCCAGGACATTGCAAAGTATGTTTTTCATTAAATGTAGTACATACTCTGACACTACGCAATTTTGGACGTAGCAACTAGAAATTATGTATTATTAACAAAGTTCGGGAGGAACACGTTCAAATGATCTATCCAAGTCAACACATCTACCCAATCAGCATGAGTGGAGGCCTATATGCAGTTGACTCATCTATGTTCCTGGAGAGTTTTCAGCATCCCTCCACCACCCAGTCTCCTCACACTCGCCTGGTTACTATCCTAACCAGAGATACGGGGGGAGTACTCCGGGTTCGGGATAAAATACCGAGCTCGGAGCCCTCTACTCAATCTGATTATTTGTAAGTGTGAACTTGTAAAACTTCCAAGCAGGTATGTTAGAGATAAACCTGATAGGAAGGTCAAGAGAAGGATTGGACACTCCTAAGCTACCCCCAAGGTACCAGGGGTACCAACTTACTGGTACTTTGGTAAACACTGCGGTAATGTGAGTGCATGCATGGAACATTTTGTTACTTTTTTGTTAGAATTAACTCTACAGGACAAAAATGGTACTTTAATAAGGAAAATAGTTTGGTAGCCTCACCTGTCCATTTGGAATCTGCTGGTTGTCATTCTCATCCAGTACTTTGTCTGGTATAGGAGGTGGTTTTTCGTCCTCAGGATCTGTGAGATTCACAATGGCGGCAGAGCGCCTAGCCTCCAGGTCAGTGCTGTAGCGGCTCTTCTTGCTGAGATTGACGGAGGCATACTCGACACCATTGGGCAGCATGGTGTGGTCTGGTGTAGCAGGACTTGGGTGGCCATTGAGAAGAGGTGCAGGTGGTTCCTCTGGGCTTAATGTACCGTTGGGTAGGCCAATGTCCTTGAGCTCTTTCACTGTCTCGTACAGACAGTCCTCGACACTGACATCACGGGAGGCGTTTTCCTTTACCACTTCGTACGTGCCATCTGAGGCAACTTGAGCATTGACCACAGCTGCTTGGAGGGTATCGGTGGGTGGAATGCTGGGTAATTCACGATCCTGGTGATACTTAGAGGATCTGATCTCTGATTGGCTGGACAGCATGTCCTCTGAAGGCTGGGGACTTGTGTCCATTGTGTCCGTGAGTACTGAGGACAAAGGTAAGGGGAAAGAGTGTGAATAACTATTATAGTCAGTTGTAAACAGTGAGACTTTCGTGGAGAACTGTTACCTGTACCACTTGTAAGAGGCCCATTATGGGAGCTGCTGACTGCCAAGTCAGTGCCATGACTTTCTACTGACTGACTACATGTTTCCTTTTCTGACACCTGCAGAGACATAGGATATAAAAGTTACCTATGCACTACAGTATGTGTGAACTAAACTGTATTGATTGATGCAATCACCATTCAGACAGCATGCAAAATGAGGGTTGTCGTGCACATAGGTTCATATTTTGATTATTAGTTATAATTACAAAGTCAATTCTAGTAATATTGCCTGAATGTAAAATGTGTTTGTCTCCGTGTAACATAATTTGCCGTTTATGAGACACTAGCACCCATTGCTTAAACTCTGTGAAACTGGTAGGAGTGCAAGAATTTAAATGTAAAAATGGGTCATGGACCAAAAAATGTTGAGAACCCCTGCTATAAGGAAACCAGAGACAAAGACACTTGGATCGAGCTCCTTGTTTTCATCTTTTAAATCATAGCAAAAACATCATGCAGTAGCACTATGGGACCACCTAGTGGCAGCCCATTGAAAATGCCTGTTGCCAGGGTAATGAAGACCTTCAGATAGAGAAGGTTAAAGCTGAGAGCCACTCAGATTGTCACAGCAAGACAAAGACCCCATTTAACCTGTCAGGCTGTGACAGACACCGCCATTTAAATGAAGCCCTCCTCAATATATCGACAGGCAAGATGTACATTATCTTGCAAAGGTTAGACTTCAGATATCCATCAAAACTAAAGAGGTTTACAGTGTTAACAGACAGATAATGTCAGGCAACTGCTTAAACATTTCACAATCGTTAATACTCACTTTATATAATACAGGCGGTCTCAACCTTGAGGTCACAGCCCCATTTGTTGATGCCAAAGCGGTTACTTAAAAAAAAGTTATTTCCTGACTACACCTATATATAAATATGTAGCTCCTCTTGAGCCTAAAAAAAATGTAACTAATAAGCTACAATGTGACCAAGGTGCAAAGCTGATTAAAACTATAGTCTTTACAGCTGATTAAACTATGAACTGCTCCCTTTTAAATTAAAATAAATGAAGCACAATTAATTCAATAGCTTTTGTCTGTTTAAGGTTTGGGGTCGGTAAGATTTCTTTGTTTTTAAAGCAGTCTCTTATGCTCACCAGGGATGCACAGGAAAAACAGTAATACTGTGAAAAATGATTACAATTTAAAAAACTTTTATATTTTAATACACATATATTATTAATAAACATATTTTAAAACAAATGAAATTAAAATTTCTTTTGCAATTTCTGTTTGAGGCAGTGCAATTGTTTGCACTCAGGTAAAAGACTTTGCTTTGGTTTATGCAAGTGGTGGTTTATCTCTTTTCCAATACGTGGCAGGATGCCCATTGAGTTTTATAGTTTGCCCACCTCTTTTTCACAACTACATCCCTGTGCCCAAATGATTTGTTAAAGTTCTTGTCAGAGTCAACAACAATCAGACTGACTAAGTAATAAAATGTATTGTTATTCGTCCTGTAATGTCTGTGGTCAAATTGACCACAAATCAACTTTGACATTCTGAAAAATATGCTAATTATTTATTATTTATTAGCATATTTATTATTATTATTGCCTGTACACATTTTTTACCCAATCGGTGATGTCTGGAGGCAACAGGAGGGTTAAGAACTACGCCCGTAAAATCCAAAATGAGTCACAAACCAAAAAAGGTTGTGAACCCCCCTGATATACAGTAGTTTCTAACCAACTAAATAACTAAATAACCAACTGCTGTCATTAAAGGATTAGTTCACTTTCAAATGAAAATTACCCCAAGCTTTACTCACCCACAATCCATCCTAGGTGTATATGACTTTCTTCTTTCTGATGAACACAATCAGAGATATATTAATAAATATCCTGATGCATCCAAGCTTTATAATGGCAGTCAGCGGGATCAATGAGTATGAAGCTGAAAAATGTGCTTCCATCCACATCCATCCATCATAAACACTTAATAAAGGCCTTCTGAATCGAAGGGATGCATTTGTGTAAAAAAAAAAAAATCCATATTTAATAAGTTATGAAGTAAAATATCTAGCTTCTGGCAGACCACCTTCCGTATTCAAATTATGAAACAAACGGAACTGGCATCTCGTCAGTTAAGCTTTTTCCGTAAGTTGAATAGGGAAGGTGTAGGACATAAGCTTTTTGAACAGCAAGAGGCGTTACACTTTCTTCGTAAGTAGAATACGGAAGTCAGTCTGGCGGAAGCTAGATATTTTACTTCATATCTTGTTAAATATGGATATTTTTTACAAAATACCATCGCTTCACTTCAGAAGGCCTTTAATAACCCCCTGGAGTCGTGTGGAGTACACGTTTATGATGGATGGATGTGGATGGAGACACTTTCTTCAGCTCATAACTCATTGATCCTGTTCACTGCCATTATAAAGCTCGGATGCGTCGGGATATTTATTAATATATCTCCGATTGTGTTCATCTGAAAGAAGAAAGTCATATACACCTAGGATGGCTTGAAGGCAAGTGAAGCTTGGGGTAATTTTCATTTGAAAATGAACTAATCCTTTAACATCATTTGCATAAGGACCACAGACATTTTACAGCTTTCAAAGTGCTGTTATTCTAGTGCACAGCAACGATAAAGTTGAGGTAAACCTGACGAACATTATAATAAATATAAAATCAACTTCTGCTGTGAGGTGGCCTCATGTATGTGCTCCAGAAGCCTTCACAGTCAGTCAACATGCCATGAACACATGCTGGCAGCCCCTTCTCATTTAATGACAGTTACAATGAACAATTCAAGCATAACAGACCCTACAGCTGTGTATGTGTATATGCATGTGTGTGTGTGTGTGTGTGTGTGTGTGTGTGTGTGTGTGTGTGTGTTTTAGCAGTCAATTATGCCCTCAGTAGGTCACACTAATCTCCTGATTGCTAAACATCTCCTGAACTTTTGAACTCTTTCCTCAGATGATAATTTCACACAAGACACCCACTCAAACGCAGCAGACCCAGAGAGAAAGGCGACTCATGCATGAAGTTTCTCATCTCCCTGCAGCCAAACAAAAATGTTAATCTGTCTGCTTCATGCTTTCCTCCCACAAAACCCGGGCTTCACAATGACCGTCCATTCTCCTCTCCGTTCTCCCGACTTTACCGGGCCCTCAAGCACAGCGGTCACACATTCTCATGACTAAAACACTCTAAAGATGGTTCACGTAATCTTGGGACTCTGTTTAATTGAAAATGCCTTTTGAAATTAAAAAGAGGACTGGTTCACAGGGACATTGTATGAACACAATGAGGCAGCACAGGCTAACAATCTCTAGATGAAAAGCATCGTAGTAGCACATGCTTACCCCATTCATCAGGTTTTCATGGTCTCCTGGTGGCCCCCCTTTTTTCTGCCTGTGGAGTCAGAGAGAGAGCGCATTACTGAGAAATTTTGATTAAGTCTGTAGATTTGTGTACTGTGTACTCTGAATTTGTACTGCAACATTCAACGTTATATTCCAAGATGCAAACTAAGCCTTGTTCTAGACAACAAAGCATTTAAAATCACATTTAATATAGTATTGAATCAAGGATTAAGCTTTATCTGCTCCAAAGTAAATCACCATTAGGAGTTTACTGCCGGTTATATGTTCAAATAAAATAGAAAATATTTAATAGGAAAATATTTATACATCTTCTTATTATTATATACAAATATTTAATAATATTAATAATAATAAGAAAAAATATTATTAATATTTACAACTGATCTTGTCAAGAAATGCATGGCATGTTAACTAAATCTATGACATATAGGGCTACTAAATATTAGTGACAGACTGATTTTTTTATTCACTATTTTGTTTTTCTATTTTACCATTTTAAGATAATAACTGAAAATCCAAAATATATATAAAATATTGTTTATATTTTATAATGTATATATTATAATAATTATGAAAAAAAATATTTTTAATAATCATTACTATTTTTTATTACCTTTTTAAAAAAAAATAGTATTAGTATTCAGAGTGCACCTTTTGTTTTCAAATGATTCAGTGATTTTTCAGTAAATATTGTGTAAAATAAGAGTTAATTTTCATATTTTTTTCATATACAGTCAAACCAAAAATTATTCAGACATTTTTGATATTTTTTATATATTTTTAATAGTGGGTGCAGGACACTATAGTTCATTTATGTAAGTGAGGATAGCAAAATAAAGTAAACTGTGACATATTATACCCCAAAATTCTTCATACACTGGACTACCAGTAAAATTGATAAAAATTTGGGACCAAAAATTATTCAGACACTTTGACGATTTGATGATTTTTTTTCTCACCCATTTTAACTGAGATCTTGTCATATTTTATTACCATTTTTTTGAACTACTGAATAAACTGTATTAATGAATGAAATGTGCAAGGTGTCTGAATAAATTGTGGTTTGACTGTATTGCACAACTCATTTGCAGGTCCAAATGGACTTTTTTGTTAACATTTTCCACGCTGATTTGGTGAACAAAATGTGGAATCCTGCAGAAGGGATTTATGATCAAATTTGTTCAAATGTGTTGAATGGAGATGAGAGCATGAATCTCATATTAGTAGCTGAAAGCATATAAATTAAAAATTAGACAAAATATGTAATAAAGAGTGAAGGGGTGAGGGGACGTGTTGAATTTTGTAATTGATGGCATTCCATTTGTTTTGAACTCTGGAACTTTCTGAAGGTGCAGATTGCATGTGATCCTGCTAATTTATCATGGAATTGTATTATATATCGGTATCAGCTACTGGTAAGCCTGCTCTATAGACCATTTGGGTGTTTTGTGGGCGGAGCCTACCTGGTGGCAAAAAAATGACAACTCTCTGAGTGTTTGGCATGGTAATGGGTATGTTGATATGTTTGGTATTAGCAGAATAGATCTGCTATGCAGCTGCTACTTTTATTGCTGCTTCTGTTGTTGATTATTGCTGACGCTGCTGTGAGCAAGTAAGACATGCTGCTGCTGTACAATATAACATACATGAATTACCTGTAACAGATCTATACAGGTGGAGCTGGGGAAGGTGGAGGGTTTCTGAAAGCGTGCTGCACTGCTAAGGCAAATGCTACTCATGTATTTGAAGACTGAGCATGCAAGCTCATTGGCTACTAATACAGCAGGAACCAATCTTCTGTGTCCTATAGATAATGATGTGATTACGAGCAGGTTGAGTTAAGGACCTATTAACCTGCACATCTAGAGTTTCATGACAGAACTTTGTATTTCTGCAGTAGCAATCTATGGAAGCCACAGAATAAAAGAATAAAAAAAGGACATTTCGAGTTTATATCTCATAATTCTGAGAAGAAAAATCAGAATTGTAAGATTTAAACTTGATATTCTGCCTTTTTTTGCTCAGAATTTTGAGTTTATATCCTGCAATTCTGACCTTTTGTCTCGGAACTGTGATATAAACTCCGAATTGAGACAGAATTGAGACAAAAGTCAGAATTGTGAGATAAAATGTTATAGGTTTAAATATTAGTTAACTGTAACCATAGGGCTAATACATTATGCCTCCTATGAACTGCATATGTGAATATTATGTATATCTAGTGTTTACACCAAATTCATGCTTTAATAGTAGGGTAATCGCAAGTTTCGTCAGTCCAGTCTATCCATTTAATGGCTTGCAACCATAAACGTCTGTGTCTTATTCTGTGGATCTAGCCTATTTTCCTCTGCTTGTTACCACTGTTTTTCTGCCACCACAATGCGTGCACAACTACAATGATGTAACTGTGACATCGTCTCCCAAATGGTCTATAGGTTCGGAACAACAATACAATACTCATGAAAAAGAATCATGTTTGTACAATAAAAAAATAAGATGTTTCAAACAATACTTTTTAATGTTACTCACCCCTGGCAGCTTGCACACAGCAGCAGCAGGACAGAGAGCAGCAGGAAAGCCGTGAGTCCCGTGAGTGTGCCTACAAGTGCCAGCTCCCCTTTAGCCAGCATCGCCGCCCCCGCAACCTGTGACCCCACGGCCCCTGACCCCATCATAGCACTCAGAGCAGGAGCCATTATACATCACAATGATGAGTCGCCTTCATCGACCAAATGCACCTCACAGCAGAGGCTGGACACAAAAATGGATAGAGCGAGAGAGAAAGAATGGGGGAGGAGAGAAGAATAAAAACAGTTTGATGGTTTACCACAAGACCTTTGCACTTGATAGAATCAGCAGGCCAAATCAGCTTAATGAGAAATATCTGAAACCTTATTAGTTTTGTTCCAGATCCTGAGTCAGATTGTTGATACATCTAAGTGTGAAATTCTGTGAAATAACTGGATAGGTAATCTCTGATCCAAATGACGTCATGGAAGAACTTGCAAGCATCCCTCACTGTGGTAGAATTCTTTGTCTCCATGAGCTTTGCAAATCAACAGCCACAAGGGGGCAGGCTAGTGCAGATGCACAATCCTGTCATGCGGTGCTGCAGTGAACTCGGCTCCTTCAGAACAAATGGCTCTTGGACTTTTCACTCAGTAACCTAAACATGTAGGCTAGTTTTATTTGACAGCACTCCAAAAAGCAGAGCCAGATTAAACAGAGCTCTGGTCCAGGACGATGTGTGATGGTGGGCCCCACCTCCACAAGCTGAATAGACAGATAACAATCAAATGGCTGGCATCCCAGTGGAGACTGAGGCCTGGGCAGCGCTTCTGATCTTTTGTGTGAGAGGAGATGGACAGCTCAGCTGCCTCTCTCCGAGGGGTGAGTCTTTCCTCTCCACTCGCTCAAACTCTCCGATAAGAAACAGAAGAATGGAAAGCCACCCAAATTCACGAAGAGCATAAAGTTGGCATTCATTCTGAACAGCAAAGTTTTTATGTTGGAATTATTCAGTCTTGTGGCTGTTTTTGAATGCAAATACAATCATCCTACTCTTAAAAAGCATAGTTAATGCATACCAGAAGAAGTACTGTAGGCTTGTATGAGATGAAAAAGCCAATTGTGCAACTCGAGAAACTATGCAAATGTCACTGAAGCGTGGGAACTGATTCTTAAACTAATTCGTAAATAATTGCTGTTAAACAGTGAGCAATGTCTCCTAAGCATTAGTTTCAGTAGTGTAGGTTTCATTTATTTCATTATTATATTTATAAAAATATTACCTATAACAATTAACATTTCAATAATTTAACAACACGTGTCCATGTTCACAGTTCTCTGATGCTGGCCAATGGCCACATGACATGCAAGTAAACAAAATATTTCATCTTTTTAGTAAGATTTTCAATTTTCATTGTTTATTTAAATTTGGCTATTATTTATTTTAATTTTACATTTTTATTTAATTAATTATTAGCTTTTCATCAGATTGGGAAACCTTGATCTATTTCTGTGGTGATTATAATAATAATAATAATAATATTGAATATAGCTGCAAGCAGCAATTACGGGGTCAAGCCAAATAAGGGCAGAAAAGGAAATATTTGTGGACATCTGTGATCATGAGGTTAGGATAAATCAGTTTAAATTACATCAGTTAAAGCACTTATAACATAATTACATGGTTTATAACTTCTAAACAGTAGGTGGCACTATGACGAAACTCTCTATGTACCAAGCTTCGTGTCAATACACAAAACTTTTGCAAAGATATAGCAAATTTTATTATTTGCAAATTTGTTGACACGGTATAAAACAATGGTTGGGTCTATCAAAAACCTTATAACTTTTTGTCATGAGTGTCTGTAGATGCTACATACCAAATTTCATACAAATCTGACAAATTTTGTAGGAGGAGTTCGAAAAAGTAGGTTTTTAATAAAATTCAATATGGCGGACAGTAAGTATGGTAGAATATGGCAAATTTGGTATCGTAGGACTCGGCATAAGCCAACAAATCTAATGATGTAAGTTAAATGACAATGTGTTGAATTTTTAATATAAGAATTGTCATAAATTTTTATAATTTCTCTTGACCACTAGGGGGCACTGACCTGGCCTCAATGATTCATACCGAGTTCCGTAACAATACGTTCATGCATTCGTAAAACACAGCATTTTATGAAAAAATTCAAAATGGCTGATGCCCAAAATGGCTGACCAAAGAAAATTGGATATCATTCAGCTCGACATACTTCAAGGAATCTAAGGAGACCATCCTCATGATTTTAGGACAACGCATTCAAAAGTTATAAGCAAAAATAGCCATTTTTCCTATCTCAGCACCAGTAGGAGGCACTGTGACGATACTGTGCATGTACCTGTAATAACATATACCAAGTTTGGTGTCAACACACCAAATCATTGCAAAGATACAGCATCAAATCCATTTTTGCGTGCTTGCCGTCAAATTTGTTGACGCGCTATATGAGAATGGATTGGCTGATGAAAAATCTTTTAATAACTTTTTGCCTGGGGTGTGAGTAAATGCTACATACCAAATTTAATGCAAATTGAACAAATGCTCTAGAAGGAGTTCGAAAAAGTAGGTTTTTTGGAAAATTCAAAATGGCAGAAAAAGTTTAATGATGGAAATTACATCATAGGGTGCATTCAAATCAGCATGAGCCATGGAATCAGAGGGGGGAAAAAATGTTGTTTCTAAGACTTCCCTCAAAAGTAATGAGCATAAACATGAGTGAATATTTGAACTGTTGGTGGTGCTAGAGGGTTTGAGGTAGAGACTCCAAATTTGCCATGGTAACATCTCAGACTGTCCTCTATCTGTGTGCCAAATTTTATAACTTTTTACCATACGATTCTATGGGATGCCATAGGCTCAAGAGCAGAAGAAGAGCAGAAGAAGAAGAATAAGAAAAACAGATCAGATCACAACCTCAGAAAGTAGCTATTATGTCTGATTTCGAAGCAATTGATGGTAAAATTTTGGAAGAAACAGTACAGCACCTTAAAACATCAACCTGCGCCCTTGACACACTTCCCACATCTTTTTTTAAAAGAGTGTTTAACTGTTTAGAAGCAGATCTCCTAGAAGTGGTAATGCCTCACTTCTCTCTGGGACTTTTCCAAAATCCCTGAAAACTGCAGTTGTTAAGCCCCTCCTGAAAAAGAGCAATCTGGATAACACCATATTGAGCAACTACAGGCCAATCTCAAATCTTCCTTTCATAGGCAAGATCATTGAAAAAGTTGTTTTCAATCAGCTGAACAAGTTCTTAAGCTTGAATGGATACTTTGACAACTTTCAATCTGGTTTCCGACCGCATCACAGCACAGAGACAGCACTCATAAAGATAATAAATGATATTCGCCTAAACACAGATTCAGGTAAATTATCAGTGCTGGTTCTACTCGACCTCAGTGCTGCGTTTGACACTGTTGATCACAACATTCTTCTTGACAGGCTCGAAAACTGGGTTGGGCTTTCTGGGATGGTCCTTAAATGGTTCAGGTCATACTTAGAAGGGAGAGGTTATTATGTGAGTATCGGTGACTATAAGTCTGAGTGGACATCCATGACATGTGGAGTCCCTCAAGGTTCAATACTTGCACCCCTCCTGTTCAACCTATATATGCTGCCACTGAGCCAAATAATGAGAAAGAACCAAATTGCATATCACAGCTATGCAGATGACACCCAGATTTACCTAGCCCTCTCACCTAACGACTACAGCCCCATTGACTCCCTGTGCCAATGCATTGATGAAATTAAAAATTGGATGTGCCTAAACTTCCTTCAGTTAAACAAAGACAAAACTGAAGTCATTGCGTTTGGAAACAAAGACGAAGTTCTCAAAGTGAACACGTACCTTCACTCTAGGGGTCAAACAACTAAAAATCAAGTCAGGAATCTTGGTGTGATTCTGGAGTCAGACCTGAGTTTCAGTAGCCATGTAAAGACAATAACTAAATCAGCATATTATCATCTCAAAAATATTGCAAGAATTAGATGCTTTGTCTCCAGTCAAGACTTAGAGAAACTTGTTCATGCTTTCATCACCAGCAGGGTGGATTATTGTAATGGGCTCCTCACTGGTCTTCCCAAAAAGACCATAAGACAATTGCAGCTCGTACAGAACGCTGCTGCCAGGATACTGAGCAGAACCCGAAAACATCAACACATCACACCAGTCCTCAGGTCCTTGCACTGGCTTCCAGTTGCATTTAGAATTGATTTTAAAGTACTGTTACTCGTTTATAAATCACTCAATGGCCTAGGACCCCAATACATTGCAGATATGCTCATAGAATATAAACCTAACAGATCACTCAGATCATCAGGATCAACACACTTAAAAATACCAAGGGTTCACTCAAAGCAGGGAGAGTCTGCTTTTAGCTGTTACGCCAGCCGCAGCTGGAACCAGACTCAAAACACATCTTTTTATCTATGCATTTGCTGATTGAGCACTGTGCTATGTCCGAACTGTTTGCACTTTATTTTATACGTATTATCTTTTTATTCTTTAAATTCCTTTTCCTGTTTTTATTTCATTTTTAATGTATTTTATATCTTTTATGTATCATCTTGATTCTGACTTTTAATGCATTTTAAATATTGCGGTAAAATTCTCTGTTTTTACTGTTATTTCTATTCCTTATGTTCTATTTTTATTATTATTCTTTATGTAAAGCACTTTGAATTACCATTGTGTATGAAATGTGCTATACAAATAAAATTGCCTTGCCTTGCCTTAAGAAAACTACCACAAAAACCTTTACATACGAAAAATACATTTGGGAAAAAAAAAATTTCCCAAAAAGCTGTAAAAACATCAGCACATTATTAAAAACCAAGCCTTGCACAGTTTTAAGTACCAAAAAAAAAAAGACAAACGAGTCCTACCTGAAGACTTGTTTGGCTCCAGTGATTGTTGCCTGCAGGAAAACAGAGAGAGCAGGCGAATTAGATTCAGGAAGGGAGCTCTGCACATACTGTAGTACCAGACAGCACATTGTACAGAACATCTTGACATGTGCAATCCTGAATTATCATATAACCATAGTCAAACTTACAAATGCCTGACCATAAATCACAATCAGTTACATAAAGCATCATATTAAGAAAAAACGATCACATTTATCTTCTATGCAATGATAAATTCTGCATTCAGGGTCTAATGAAGTCAATGGATCATTGGTTCCCAGTAGCAGAGCACTTATGAGTCTCACAGCATGAGCACATCTCAAACACCGGCTAAAATGCATGCGAGCACCAGCATGCAGCTCTACCAAATCCGTGTGTCTGTCTGAAGAACATGCACCAAGAACCTTTTCTAGATCCTCACAAATGCGCTCCAGAGTAACTATAGCAACCATGATCTGAAGATTTGTGCAATGATTTGCTCTAATGAATGTATTTAATGCCAAATCAGGGAGTATAATATGCAGATGAAGACAGATGGAAGACAGATGATTTTAGATTTTTAAGCTGTTTTTGCTGGTTGCTTACTAGCCCAAGTCCAAATTTCCCATCCCAAAGTTTCTAAAATATTTGTCTATGGGATTTTGGTAACCATTTCATTGTCCATCATCAATCATTCAGATATACAACCTTCTAAATACTACTACTAATAAAAAACTATAGCTTATGAAATAAGGGGCCCATTCTCACTGAAATGTTAAGACTGAAAAGTTCTTTGCAAGGAATGTTAGGATTGTGTGTTTCATGCCATATAAAATAAGGTACTGGAAAAGCCATTTAATGGGGGAATGTGTTTGGAAAGGCTGTAGTCCCAGACCGAGGTGAGCAACTGTGGTTTTTGGCAAGCCATTGGTCACTTCTTTGCTAGAATCACTAAGAACCTTCAAGATCCAGATCACCAGATCATGTTTTAGAACTACCTCCATCCGGAGCCTTTAATACACCATCAAATAAGATCCATATATCTACATTTGTGTATCTTGTGTCCAAAAATCCGCAGCATCTGGCTCAGAATAGGAAAAAAGCGTGAAAAAAAAAAATGCCATACTGTACCTACATTGGCATATAGTTACTTTATAGTTTCAGACAACCATACCGCAAAGACTTTACTCCCCAGGGGTCATAGAGAGGGCGGGATTTTGTGGAAAAGCACAGCTGGATTGCTGCTGAGAACACATCCGGTAAAAGATTCTCATGCAAACGCCAGCGGCAGCTCTTGAATAAATAATTGCACTGGAGCTGGAGTAATGCAATAAGGAATTTTGTGGATGCTCTGTTATTATAAGTTTTTCTGCTGACAGAAGCTTTGATAATAACTCATCTCCAGCAGAGGAAGGAGCTCGCTCTAAAAAAAGAACATTGTAATACTGCGGCATTTGTAACCCCTAATGTAAAATCGTCTGCATTCTATGTAGCCTAAAATGAGGAAATATTTGCAGCAGGTGGTGGTTAGAATAATACAGTTTCTATAGGTGTCAATCAAGAGGCTATTATCTTATAAAACACCAACGGTTTCACAGCTTCTCTCTGGCCATGTTAGAGGAGAATGACACATTCGACATATGTCGCATTCTGGCTCTCTGCTGGACACGGGGGTGCATGTCGTCTGTCGTTACACTGCACTCGCTGTGACAGGAAGCTCAGTCTGCTTCAGGGCACTTTTAAGTGATTTAAAGGAAGAGTTCACCAAAAATCAAGAACTGTGTCATCATTACTCACTTTTATGTCTTTATAGACCCATATGGCTTTCTTTGGAACACATAAGGTGATTTTTTTAATATTCTAGCCTTTATTTATATGTAATGAAGGTGAATGAGGAATGAACTTGTCAAAATGCTCCAAAATTTGCACTACATTTGAAGTTTTCCATCTGAAGTCATGAGATAGCTTTATGTGAGGAACAGACCATTGTTCACTGAAAATCTTGACATTTGACCAAAGCTCATGAGTTTGTGAAAATAGTAGCAATTTCAAGTTCTTTTGAATAAAATCTTTTCAATGAATTTTATGATCCAGTTAACAAATCAAGACACTTTTATTCAATAAGAATGAATTGAGATTAACACTTTATTCAGCAAGGACACGTTAAATAGTTCAAAAGTGACAGTAAAGACATTTATGGTAGAAAAGATTTGATTTCAAATAAATGCTGTTCTTTTGAAATTTCTATTTAATAAATGTAATTTAAAACATAACTTTATATATGAATTGTAACAATTGTTCTGTATTTTTGATCAAATAAATGCAGCCTTGATAAAATCATATCAAATTTTATTTATAAAGCACATTTAAAAAAAAAACTTTTATCAGCCTGACATATAATGAGTTACAGTAGTCGAGTCATGTGGAAATAAAAGCGTGAATAACTGTTTCAAAGCTGTCCCTGCTTAAAAGTGGTTTGACTTTGAGTTTATATTCATGAAGACATGCCTCTAATCTCTTGTGGGCAGAGTTATCTTTATGTTTTATAGGCATGTAGAGTTGGGTGTATTCCGCATAGCAGTGGTAGGACACACCGAATCTACTCATAATTAATCCTAGGGGTAGCATGTATAATGAGAATAGTAGAGGTGCCAGAATCGTTCCATGGGGTACGCCACAGGTAAGTCGCTGAGGATGAATGAGAACCTAAACTACAAACCCGATTCCAAAAAAGTTGTGACACTGTACAAATTGTGAATAAAAACAGAATGCAATGACGTGGAAGTTTCACGTTTCAATATTTTATTCAGAATACAACATAGATGTCATATCAAATGTTTAAACTGAGAAAATTTATCATTTTAAGGTGAAAAATAAGTTGATTTTAAATTTCATGGCATCAACACATCTCAAAAAAGTTGGGACAAGGCCATGTTTACCACTGTGTGGCATCCCCTCTTCTTTTTATAACAGTCTGCAAACGTCTGGGGACTGAGGAGACAAGTTGCTCAAGTTTAGGAATAGGAATGTTGTCCCATTCTTGTCTAATACAGGCTTCTAGTTGCTCAACTGTCTTAGGTCTTCTTTGTCGCATCTTCCTCTTTATGATGCACCAAATGTTTTCTATGGGTGAAAGATCTGGACTGCAGGCTGGCCATTTCAGTACCCGGATCCTTCTTCTACGCAGTCATGATGTTGTAATTGATGCAGTATGTGGTCTGGCATTGTCATGTTGGAAAATGCAAGGTCTTCCCTGAAAGAGACGACGTCTGGATGGGAGCATATGTTGTTCTAGAACTTGGATATACCTTTCACCATTGATGGTGCCTTTCCAGATGTGTAAGCTGCCCATGCCACACGCACTCATGCAACCCCATACCATCAGAGATGAACTGAGCGCTGATAACAACTTGGGTTGTCCTTGTCCTCTTTAGTCCAGATGACATGGCGTTCCAGTTTTCCAAAAAGAACTTAAAAATTTGATTCGTCTGACAACAGAACAGTTTTCCACTTTGCCACAGTCCATTTTAAATGAGCCTTGGCCCAGAGAAAACGCCTGCGCTTCTGGATCATGTTTAGATATGGCTTCTTTTTTGACCTGTAGAGTTTTAGCCGGCAACGGCGAATGGCATGGTGGACTGTGTTCACCGACAATGTTTTCTGGAAGTATTCCTGGGCCCATGTTGTGATTTCCATTACAGTAGCATTCCTGTATGTGATGCTTGACTTCTGAGAGACACTGCCACTCTGAGAGGCTCTTTTTATACCCAATCATGTTGCCAATTGACCTAATAAGTTGCAAACTGGTCCTCCAGCTGTTCCTTATATGTACATTTAACTTTTCTGGCCTCTTATTGCTACCAGTCCCAACTTTTTTGGAATGTGTAGCTCTCATGAAATCCAAAATGAGCCAATATTTGGCATGACATTTCAAAATGTCTCACTTTCAACATTTGATATGTTATCTATATTCTATTGTGAATAAAATATATGTTTATGCGATTTGTAAATTATTGCATTCCTTTTTTATTCACAATTTGTACAGTGTCACAACTTTTTTGGAATCGGGTTTGTAACTGAAAAACTTCTATTAGAAAGGAAAGACTGGAATAATTTGAATACCGTGCCTCAACTGACCGTTCCAGTCAAGATAAGAGAATCTTGTGATTAATAAAATCAAAAGCTGTGCTCAAATCTAATAGCTTGATGAGAAAATGAGGTTTCTTTCAAAAACATTTTGACCCCAAACTTTTGAACGGTATTGTAGACTATTTTTATGATCCTTATGTATCCTTTTTGAGGCTTGAAAGCTCCAGTCCCCATTCTTTATAACTGAACAGAGGTCAGAAATGACATAAGGGTTAGTAATTGATCGCACAATGTTAGCTTAACTAGCCCTTTAAGACCCAACATAGCTTTCTTGTAAGCGTAACACTGCAGTGAATGTGCAACAACATTCTGCAACATCCTCAGTTTAACAAAATGACCAATATGACAGCAGTCAGGACACAGTTGTCCGCCCAACCCCCTCCTCATCACCAGACTGAGGCCAATTCATAGTGAGAGAAGGAGAGAATGCTGGCCATCTTGAGTCTGGACTCTACAAGGCCACGTGTCTGGGTGAAACAGAGGGATGAGTGAAAGAGGACAGCCTGTTTTGAAGAATAAAACTGATCCTCTCTGTATTCGCATATTCCTATGAGACAAGGACGATGAAATAATACCCTTTACAGACAGCTAATGAACTGTGTAAGGTTTCATTAAGACCAGTCTTGAGGGCAGATGAACAGGAAGCAATTTCTTTGGGTCAATGGTTTGTCATCTGTGCCTTACAGCAACCGACTACCCAATCAGCAAGCTCGTAGTCGAGCGCAAGCCAGAGGGCCCTTCCAATTAAAACGGCCACATTTGATCAACTGACTTTGTGTATCTATGGCAACCACACTCATCTCATGGGTTAATCAGCTGGCATGGAAATCGATCCCCTGATGGTTTGCATATAAAGAGAACTTGCAGCAGCATGTACTAATGCCCCCAATAATAACAATCCGCTCGAAGGTCAGACGGCCTAGAATTGCTGCATCACCACAGAGAGGCTATAAAACACAAATCAGAGGAAGTGATTATTTGCTGATCTTCTTCATATGACAGATAGGTTGAAAGTGTGTGTGTGTGGATTGATATTCTTCTCTGAAATGTGACAGATGTTTAAAGAGGACATGTTTCTCTCGAAAAGCCCATGAGTTATGAAACCACAGTCTCAGCTTCCCGTGCAGTGTGTTGGAGTGTGTATGCAACAGCTGTGCCTTTCTGTTCTCCCACAGACAGAGTGATGTCCCATTAAAGCCTGTCTCCGGAGACACTGTCATTTCCTACAGCACGTACCACAAGCCTGCCTTGACCTCCCTCAAATCTACACTCAGTAACCACACACAGAGATGCATCGACACAGGGTATGATGGGAATGGAAAAATAATTGACTGATTATTGAGTAAATTATGTACTAGTACACTGCCTGCTGAAAAAACATCCCAAATACTGTTTTGGTCTTAAAGGGATATTTCACACAAAAATGAAAATTTAGTCATCATTTACTCACCCTCAAGTTGCCCCAAACCTATATGAGTTTCTTTTCTTTTGTTGAACACAAAAGAAGATATTTTAAAGAATGTTGGGCACCAGACAGTTGACTGTAGCTATTGACTTCCATAGTATTTTTTGTGGAAGTCAAAGGGGCTCATCAATTGTTTGATTACCAACATTCTTTAAATGTTCAGCAGAAGAAAGAAACTCATACAGGTTTGGAACAACTTGAGGGTGAGTAAGTGATGACAAAATTTTTGGGGTGAACTATACCTTTAAGGGTGTGTTCTTTTGGTCCGGACCAAAAAAGAAAATGATACAATTAGTCCTGGTTCACTTAGCCTTCACAATGTCATTTTTAGCAGCGAATCTAAAAATAAGAGGCTTTTATGATGTATATTTTGTGATTGAACTTGTCAAACATCCAAAACAGTGCTGTTTGCTGGGCTAAATGCGCTCGCTGTACTGTATGTGCGTATCTATAATGGAACCGGCAACTCGTGAAGAGATACTGAAATGTGTAAAGGAGTCAAAACAGTGGCAGGAATCCTTCCGTCACACACGCAAACGGCGAGGAGACGCGGTTCTGACGCCTGTACCGAACTGTGATGGGCAACACTGCGACTATGATTAGAAAAAACAGATATGCTTGAGCATTCTGTCCTTTTAGGGTCACATCTTGTGACATCATGTCCTGTTTTTAGTTCATTTACATGTTTTCGGTCCGTGTTGTGTTTATATTTCAGTCGAAACACACCAGAGTTTGTTTGAATCAAACCAAACCTACCAAGTGTGAACAAACCCTAAGATAGAGTAGTCTGACCAGCTGAAAAGTGGCTTTTAAAATCAGCCAAAAGATCAGCTAGACCAAGCTAGGAGACGAGTTTAGACTGGTTTAAGCAGATGTTTTTCAGCAGAGATATTTTAAAAAATAGTATGAAACAGCCATTTTCAAACATGCTGCTATTGTCACAAGACCTTATCATGATTTATGTTTAATTCAGCGAGTGGTGTCTGGTTATTGTCTTGTTTAAATATTATGGAAATAATGTACTTTTATAAGAATATGGTTACACTAGTTTAAGGTTACAATGTAATTATACATTTAAGTACTGAGTAATTTTAATTAACAATATGTATTTACTATACAGTTAGGGTTAGGATTAAAATGAATTTAATGTTTTCAGTCACTTATTTATAATGAAAGGAAAATGTATTATAATTTAAATTTATATTAAATGCATTTATTTTAAACACAACTTTATATGTGCTTTAGTATGTTAGCAACACATCAAAATAAGTGGATGACAAACGATTATTGAAAGATAATCATTAAAATGTACTTTAAAGTGAAATTTTTAATTTGACATTATTACAAAGTGTATTTTTTAAAAGGGTACTTAAATGTGCTAAGAAACATGTACTCTATAAGTAGACTTAAGTGGCCTTTTATTTCATTACTATTATATTATCTACAAAATATATACATTTTATTAAATTACTTTCAATTTAGATTTCAATTTAGATTTCAATCACACTACAAGTGCGCATTTAGGGTTTAGTACAGTACAAATGAGGAGGAACAATATTGCCATTTTATCATAAGAGCCACAATATTTACAGTACACAATTCCAAGTGTCAAGTGTAAGCTGTAGTGCACAAGCTAGAGCAAGAACAACAAGCTTGTACACCTGAACACATACACATGCAAAACTTAGATTAACATTAACCTACTATGAATCTTTTTAAGTAGAATTAATGCTGAGCTGTATAACTATTAAACCAGGCATGACCTTTTATTTTGTAATAAACAACTTAGACTCAGTGTTAATGTTCCACTAGATGTTCTGAAGATTATTTAAGCACAAAAACACCCTAAACCACAGCAAAAACAAAAATAAACCTGTAAAAAAGGGTGTTTTAACCACCTGACAATGACGCAAATGTTGGGAATTTGTAAGGGTGGGTGAGGGGTGCATGTGAAAGTGATCCCGTATTTGGGATTTGGTGTATTTTGCCATTGGTACAGACCCCTTATTCATTTTAACCCATTTTCTTCTCTAATTTAGCCTCTTTCCCCAGTGTTTTGACCAAATTAAACAAGCAAAGCCTTGGTTCACTTGGCTGTCGGTCCAAATCAGCCTGTGTAAAGCTATTCCACTCACTTTTCTGCTTTCTCTCTCACACTTTAGCAAACACTGGAAAAAAGAGCAGGCTGTGCCAGTTCAAGTAAATGAATTTGACACTGCTTATTTAGAGGAGAGAGAGAGAAATCAGCTAAAAGCAAAGCACTCTGGGGCAAATTCAGAACAGTTGTGCTATTTTTGCACAAATTGTCAGAACAAATTGAGTTCAGCACAGATTTTGAAGGCATGTTTGCACATTACCTGGTTTGCAAATTCCTTTAGTGAACTGGACACTAAAGCATGTGCAAATAAATGACGCTATCTGTGGGCACAATTCATTCTTATTGAATTCCCCCTCTCTTTATTCAGCACAAACAAAGAGAAATCAAATTTCCCTGTCATTGTGGTGGAGATAATGCTCAGGTGCTAATCAGGCAGAGCAAGAAAATGATCACTGTGCTGCAGATAGATGCAGAGATTTGGCAGAGCGGCTGCATCATTTTAAAATGCTAAACACATTCAGTGCTGACAGATGAACAGTGACATGTTGCCACAGTTACAGGGAGCATCCCAGATTATTCTTGACCTTTATCTCATTCCTTAACACATTTAGACCAGAACTGAACCACTGAACTGTGTTGACAACGGGCGGCCAAACAATGCTTGCACTCTGCAAAAAGAGGCCCTCTCTACTGTAAATGTGTGTGACTGTCAGAACTCAGTCAAGTGTACTTCCCCACACTTGTAGAAAACCTATAAAAGATTTCAAGTAAACATGCCTGCAAAATGTCTGCCAAACTACTACTTTATCAAAACAAGATATGTGACCCATGCTGTCAAAATGAGTCAAAAAAGGCTAATTTCAAGCTACAGGTAAAAGAAGTGAAAAATGTCATTTTGGCCGAATTTGAATTTTTTCACATTTTTGTGAAAACCATGTTCATTAAGCCCTCGTCTAGCGATCCCAATGCTCCAAATAGCATTTAAACATCTAAAAGTATCTTTATTTGTACGTTTTCTGAGAGGAGTACCTTTCCTTTGTCCATGAAAAATTTTCCATGTTTTTTTCTGCTCGCTTCTGGACGACTGGCGCTTCCTCTCAGCAAAAGTTTAGTATTGTTTTGTAAAACGCAGTATTCCAACTTTGTGAATATTCATAGTGAATTCTCGATGGCATTAGTCTGAACCAATGAAATGTGATTTTCAAACTCATGCTGATGTAAACAAAATGATCTTACTCGCGCTGACTGACAGATCCGAAGCGCGCGCACAAAGATGCCACAATCCTGATATACACATACATACTTCAAAAAGAAAATGTCTTGGTGAGTATTCACACAAACATTATCTGTTCTGTCTTAAGTGAACGTTTGGTTAACTGTTGGGGAAAAACATCTGATGTGTAACATTATATTAGATGTGTGATGGGTCTTAATACAGTATATAGGCTGTCTGTTTCATTAATGATAATCAAACAATTGTGGAATTATGGAAAAAAAAGTTGAATATATATTCCTTCCTTTAGATATGGGTTTTGGCTTGGTTTGTGCCAAATTTGGTGCTATTACCAGGGATTTTAAGGAATGGTTGCTAGGTGATTTTGTTTGGGAACCTTCAGAAAACAGGTGTAGCTCAGTCATTTTTGCCGGATTCCAACAAATCATATATAATTTTGAATGTTTTAATAACAACTCATTTTTGATGATTTGCTCATTGCGACTCATTTTGCCTGCATGGGTCACATCTTACAAAAAATGTTTTATAGAAGTAACAGTATCCATATCTATATTTTGACAAATGGTGGAAATATGTTAATTTTGTGAGGGATCGAACTGATCCAAGTGACTCTGGCAGTGTTGGGGAAAGATACTTTTAAAAAATAATGCATTGCAATATTGCGTTACTAATTAAAAAGGAATTCATTTCAGTACTTGGTTACTTTTTATGGAAAGTAATGTGTTAAGGTAATTTTTGCGTTACTTTTTATCATCTGGGCTGGGTTGTTTGTTTGTTTATTTTATAGCAAAAAATATATATATTTTTGGCAAATGTAAAGGTCCTTTCACACCAAAAGTGAAATAAATTTGCATGAATTTGAGCATGAATTTGCATTTTCTGTAAATATTTAGTTTAAATGTAGGCTATAGCTATATCTCATTTAAGTAATCTAATTGCATGAAGCTTATTTAGGTAAACATCACAAAATGTATCTGTTTTTGTAGCTAAATCCAACAGAATTTGACCAGTTTTTCTTATACAGTTTATTTTACAAATGGCGCCCCATAAACTACGTTACCTCAGATGTGTACGTTAGTGGTTGGATTCCACAACTGATAACATAAAACATATATAGGCTAAGACAATACAACATTTACTGTAGGTGTCATAACATTTACTGAATTTGATACATTTTCTATTGCGTTTCAGATTTGGCTGTGAGATTCGCTGATTTTGGGTGCATAAGATGTGTTGAATTCTATTGTCCAGTTGGCATTTTCACCCCAAAATGGCTGCCGCGTTACCGAAGCACCACCTAGTGGCTGTTACCCAAAAAGCATCAGAGTTTCACCTCTTGAGTTCTATACTCTTTGTCTAGAATAACCATCATGTTTATGCAGCGCACAAAACGCCTCTGCTCTCCCGTTTTCCCTCAACATCGGGATGGGAGAGGTATCAGCCAATAAATGGGAAAAACAAAGAAACTTGCATTACTTATTTGAAAAAGTAACTCAGATATTTTGTTGCAAACTTAAAGGATTAGTCCACTTTTAAATAAGCTTTTCCTGATAATTTACTCACCCCCATGTCATCCAAGATGTCCATGTCTTTCTTTCTTCAGTCGAAAAGAAATTAAAGTTTTTGATGAAAACATTCCAGGATTTTTCTCGTTATAGTAGACTTCAATGGGCACCAAACAGTTGAAGGTCATAATTAGTTTCAGTGCAGCTTCAAATTGTTCAACACGATCCAAGATGAGAAATAAGGGTCTTATCTAGTGAAACCATCGCTCATTTTCTGAAAAAAAAAAAAAAAATTATATACGTTTTAACCTTAAATGCTCATCTTGAACTAGCTCTCTTCTTCTTCTCCTCTATTAGAATTCCAGCAGTGTAGACACTGCTAAGCATAATACTGCCCTCCACAGGTCAAAGTTTGAACTAATTGTTATATACTATTGAAATAGCATATTGCATATAAAAATAACTTTGACTTTTGACCTGTGGAGGGCAGTAATACGCTTAGCAGCATCTACACTGCTTGAAATAGAGGAGAAGAAGAAGAGAGCTAGTTCTGGTTAAAACTTATATAATTTTCAATTTTTTTCAGAAAATGAGCGATGGTTTCACTAGATAAGACCTTTATTTCTCATCTGGGATCATGTTGAACAATTTGAAGCTGCAGTGAAACTAATTTTGACTTTCAACTGTTTGGTGCCCATTGAAGTCTACTATAAGGAGAAAAATCCTGTAATGTTTTCCTCAAAAACCTTAATTTCTTTTCGACTGAAGAAAGAAAGACATGGACATCTTGGATGATATGGGGGTGAGTAAATTATCAGGAAAAGTGTATTTAAAAGTGGACTAATCCTTTAAAAGTAATGCGTTACTTTACTAGTTACTTGGAAAAGTAATCTGATTACATACATGTACATGTTCTCCCTAGAAATTGAACCCATGACCTTGATGTTGAGAGCACCAAAATTGACCAGTTGAGCTACAAAAACAGAGAATATATCATTTTTCAGCCTCTAATTCTAATTACTCTTGCTGTATGTTTTGTTAAATTTGCTGATTGATAATTTATATTTATTAAAATAAAATTAATTTAAAATTTTAAATAAATCACATTAAAAGGAAATATTTTAAAATAATTTCTAAAATATTATTTTTTAGTTTTATTTTCTATATAACTATATATTTAACTATACAATTTTTTTTCATGCCAATAAAGCACACTAAATTGAAACAGAGAGAGAGAGAAAGAGAGAGAGAGAAGGGGGAGGAGGAGAAAGGGTTGTCTTGGTGAGACAATGTTTATTAGATTAACAGGCTGAACATGCCTCTCAATGAGAGACCATATAACATAGATTGATAGAGATGCCGATAACTTTGCTGCCTGACATTGGAGCTCCGGTGAGAGGCATCGCTGTGCAGATAAAGGGATTAGCACACAGTATGAGAATAACTCCTGCCCTGCTCTCCGTCTGCTCTGCAGGGAAGGTACAAGTGTACCACCTTTGAAGGGATTAATCACAATACAGAGCATCAGTGCTGTACACTCAGAGCTTCCTCCCTATGGATATTTCATCATCGTCATCATCTTCTTAGTCACATATTACCTTTGAACCGAGCACGACCACGCCCAATCACCAGTCCAGCTTACACACATCTCAGCCTATCAGGGAAGCTACTGCAGGCCAATGAGCTTTTAATGCAGCAAATAAGGAATACACTGGACACATGACATGGGAGTATCATTTGTCTTCATAAGGGCTCTTAAGTTCAGCAACGGAAAATGGATTTATTAAAAGCTGTCAGTAAACGCCTAAATGAAACCCCACCCCATCCCTTTAACATGCACTCATTCA
Source organism: Megalobrama amblycephala (assembly GCF_018812025.1). NCBI lineage: Eukaryota > Metazoa > Chordata > Actinopteri > Cypriniformes > Xenocyprididae > Megalobrama > Megalobrama amblycephala. The sequence continues at coordinate 5,886,166 of NC_063052.1, forward strand.
CCACAACTGATGACTTGTCTGGTTTCATGTACAAAGTGAGATGTGAAACTGTCTAACTGTCAAGTAGTGTACTTTTTTTTTTAAGTATTCTCTCTCAAATAAGTGTTCATCTCTCGTTTTGAGTACTTGTTTTTCTTTTTAGGGAGGTTTTTCTTGGCACTGCAATTCAGAGCTAACTAGCTTTATGACACTATATTCGACTTTTGACTTAAACTGAAAATTAACAATAATAATATTTGAGGGGGACACGATTTACTTAATACAAAGATAATGTTAACTTAATAGAAAGTAAATATTTTCCAGATAGCATTTTGATATTTAAAATAAATAAAAAGCCAATTATTTGATTTTCAGAAACAACATGTTGTCTTCATAATATCATTATAAAATATTTTTAATATTATTGTAGGCCTTTATATTATAATATTTCACCATCAAGTCATCAAAGTATGCTTTTGGCCCTCCACCCTTCCCTGTGGTTTTCTTGAAATGCGAGCAGAGATGCTTTCTGCAGAATTGGGCTGCACCTCATGTGATTTATTTGAAGGTGGGGGAGGGGGAGCTCCTCAGAACAGTATCACCCCCCTCTGTCTGATTTATTTGATTTAGTACACATGGAGTGGGGGTGCTGGTCAAACAAGTGTGTGTCTGTTGCGTGTTTGTATGTATGTGTGTGTAGATGGGGGGTTAGCACATAGCTCTCCTGGCGTTTACACTGACCTTTCCAACACACCATTTATCAGCAGAGCCACCACAGGGTAGGAATCCATATTGCTTTTGTTATGTCTCTTTCTCTCTATATCTCATCACATCCTCTGCTTCCACAATATGTATCATCAAACAATACCTTTCATCAGCCTGTAAAGATGGGAAATATGGAAGCTGTACGACCTCAGCATGGGGACATTTGAATGACAATGAAGGTTATAATGGTGAAAATGCACCAGCACAGCCTGGTTGGTATCATACTGTATATGCAATATACACGACTATCAAACATGAGTTAAATCAGATTTAAGAAATTAACCCCCCCACCCTCATTTACTCTTCACGTTGTTTCAAACCTTCAAAAGAAGAATTTTCTTTTTGTTGTTGTTTTTCCTGTATTTTTTAAATGATTGTGATTGCATAATATGTTCATGTTTAATGGGTTATTTAATTTTTTTCTAGTATAAAGTATATATATGAGCTGTTATATGCAGATCTATGAATATGCTAATTAGCCCCACCTCCACTCACTCGCTCAAGCTCAGAGATCCACACGGTCAACTTACTGAGGTAAACACTGCACAATGGTACCGCTTTTTACAATGTCGGACACATAACGGTAATTAATATGATTAGACTTTTGCTTGACTACATTATCAAACAGCTAATAATGTGTTGCTAATGTTACAAAAACCATGTTCGTTTTCACCATCTCAAAGTTAGACAGCTGCCTTCTAAAAATCAATATCCTTAGAAACGCTTTGAACAACTTAGAACGTCAGTGGAGAAAGGCATATAGTTCATCATAGCGTCGTAATACACCCGCTGCTAAATCTACCTGATTTTTCATATCAACAGAAAAATATACCAGGATGACCTGGCTTCTTTTGGGACTCCCTTGCGTGGTCAGTTGCTATTAAGTTGCTGTATACTAAAGCCTGCCGGCACTTTGACGTGATTGGTTACAAGGTAGCTTCACAGCAAAATCACCAGAGTTAAATCAACTCAGCTCGGAGTACATATGGTCCCTCTCTAAATAGTGTTTAAGTAACACTGAAGCAGATTAAAGTAAATGAGATAATTAAGCGATTAATTAAGTGATGTTAACAAGCAGAATCTGAAGAAAAGACAATCCTCCTCTGCTGAGATCTTGAGAGATATAATGTTTTTTATCTTCAGTTGATTTCATCTAAGACTGTGACTGAAGTCAGTTGTAGTTCTTGTCTTTCTCTTTTCTTCAGTGATTCTGCTTGTTAACAGCAGGTGTTCATCACTAACGCACAATCATCACTTAATTAATCGCTTAATTATCTCATTAACTTTAACTCTGCTTCAGTGTTACTTAAACACTATTTAGAGAGGGACCATATGTACTCAGAGCAGAGTTGATTTAACTCGGGTGATTTTGCTGTGTTGTGACGTCACAGACACCAGCGATTTCAAACCGCGGGTTTGAGACTGTCTGTTTTTCACTGCAGTTTTAAGGAGAAATTACTCAGCAATGGTGTTGACTTACGAATTTTCACATGGTTTGTCTTAAAACATATTAAAAACAGCATAGACAAATAAACAACATTAAAAACTTGATTTTCACCACAGGGGGACTTTAAATTAAATTCATAAAATGATCCCATGATAGGATCCCCAAAGGTTCTATATAATATGAAGCACCTAAAACAACCCTTTAAGGTTCTATATAGAACTTTTTCTTCTAAGAGGGCCCTCTACTGCTACCACAACAATGTATTGTATTAGAACTATATTCATTAAGTGGAGTTTCTCAGCAAATATTAATTAATTTGATTAATTAATCAACATATCATGTAATTAGCTCCATTAAAATTTTCATTTTGATTAACAGCCTTAGTAATTTTTCATATTATAATAACAATAAAGCATCTGTTTGAAAAAGCAGTATTTTATGATAGTAAATGACTCAAAAAAAGGGTTTGAATCCATAATACGGAGCGATTCGGCTGAGCTGAGTCGACTGAGATGTCTGGTAACAGAATAGAAATGAACCAATTAAAGCGACTGCCTGCCCTACAGAGCTCTGTCTGAGCAGGAGAATACATTAGCAAGCTGTGAAGCTGTATCTGCAGACGTGTTTGACACTTTTAGGTGCTCAGTTGGCTATAGTCAATGGCACAGATTTGAAAGCAGTCGATTATCTAGTAGAAAGCACGACTATCTGCAGGGGAGGGTCTTTACCACTCGTCTCTGCCTCTCTTTGGTGCTACAGAGTGTACATTCATGTTGATTCAGACTGGTCAAATCAGCTACAAAAAAACCTGTTTAGGTTCTTCTTCTTCAGTTTGCAGTCCCTGATGAACTTGTTAATATATGAATTTAAATATGAAAAGATTTTTAAACATAAATAACAATAAATAAAGCCATTTCTTCCCATCCTCAAGGCAAATTTCGTTTTATTTCCTTGTCTAAATGACAGTAATTAATGATAAATAAAGATGCATGTGTAATTTATGTGTAATTGCATTATCTTGAGAGCTTCTGCTGCTTTCATGTCATGTCAGAATTACCATAATTACAGTTTCCAACTTGTAAAAACCATTAAGTCCTAATTACAAGTTTTAAAGTTCTTTCTTCCCTCACTTGAGCACTGTGACTTGATGTAAAAACATGTACATATTGTCTTGTTATAACATATAACATTTTTTACAGCCAGTATTACTTATATTTTATATTATTTTCTTATATCGGACCCTCATAGTGCAATAATATATCAAGGTGAATTTAGAGTGTTTAGAAGTGTTTTGCTGTCATCAATAATAAAGCTGCAATTCTTCATTGCCATAGAAACAAATAATTTCTGAGTTCAAGGATGTGAACAGCTCTCAGTAGAATCTCAGAGTTGCCACATAAAAATGACAGTAATTCTGATAACGCAGTGTGCGCATTTCATAAGATCAATTCCAATTTGAAGCTTAAAGGGATAGTTCACTCAAAAAATGAAAATTCTGTCATCATTTACTCACCCTCAAGTTGTTCCAAACCAGTATGAATTTTATTCTTCTTGCTGAACACAAAAGAAGTGAAGAATGTTGGTAACAAAACTCTTGATGGACTCCACTGACTTTCATAGTATTTTTTTTTCTACTATGGAAGTCAATGGCTTCCATTAACTGTTTGATTACCAACATTCTTCACTCTGTCTTCTTTTGTGTTCAGCAGAAGAAAGAAACTTATACTGTTTTGGAACAACCTGAGGGTGAGTAAATAATGACAGAATTTTAATTTTGGGAGAACTATCCTTTAAATGTGACATATAAACGCGAACGTCAACCCGATCACTTTATTTAGCGTTCATGTAAACAGTATGTTGGTATGTATATTTTATGTTGGTATGTATATTTTATGTTCATAAAACGGCGTCTTAAAATGAATCCTCACGATCCTCATCTACACTGCCGTTTCCACAGTGTTTCAGAAACGATCTCCGTCTACACTACATGGCCGAAAACGCATGTCACATGACTGTTCATGCACACTGGGCATGCACGTACAAGTGTAAACAGTTGCCTCTTGCACATGTAGGGAGCTGCAGTATTTAAAAAAAAATGCTGATGGGTGCTCAAAATGACAACAAAGCCAGCAAAGATTGCCGTTCAGTCTCCATGTTATTGTTTACACGGTCGTCAAGGATACGCAGAGCGAATGTGGGCAGCCATGCCATCGTTTTCAAAAGTCTTCGTTTTGGTCCGTTTATACTGAAATGCAACCCCGGCGTATTCAAACTAAAACGAGGTCTACAGCATTTTCGAAAGTCTCCGTTTTCGAGCTCGAAAACACTGGCGTAGTATATAACCGTAGCAAAACGTATGCGTTTTAAAACGAAAACTCTTCTTATTCTGCCTTGCCTTGCAAGCACTGGTACTTCTTTTAGGAAATGTAGTTTTGTTGGTACATTAGTAATCAGGCTAGTATTACTCTACTCCACACCTATGGGTCAAAAGCCCCATAGCTCTTCACATCCTCTCTTACTGTTTGTACTGAAATTTGGCTTGAAAGGTTTTGAAAAACCACCTTCCATTAGCAACAATTACATCTCAATTGACTGTCTTAATTTCTCCTATCAGAGCATTAATTCCCTAGATACTTAAAGCCGAAGAAGTAAAGCTCACTTACACACACATCCATACAAGCCCTCTCTCACCATTCTTCAGCGCTGACATATTGCCCATCATGTCTGTCTGGCATTCTGCCTGATCACTCTATCAGGATGTAATTTGAGCAGCCGTTCAAAGCCCACGTCGTTAGCATGAAATATGATGAAGCACCCGAGTCCCAGCGCACTGTCCGGCAGCTCGCTTTTCATATTTCCCTCAAACCTACGGGGTCATTAATAATTCGGTTAAAATGGTTCTATAATGGCTATCATATTTTTTCTCCTCACAAGCTGGAAAACCTTATATCCACTACGGGGCCCTGACCTCAATCCTGTATAGAAAACAACCATCTGAACGCTGGGCTAAGGAGAAATCAAGTAAATTCTGAATTTGCAGACTTAAGGCCAGTTTACACCAAGAATGATAACGATAAACTATACTAGCATCCGCTCCAGTGGAGAATATCATTCTATTTATTCTAAGTGAAAGCTGATTTAAATGTAGAAATTTTGAATGATTTTTAGAACTATATACGATTTGTTATCATAATATAATATAATATAATATAATATAATATAATATAATATAATATAATATAATATAATATAATATAATATAATATAATATAATATAATATAATATAAATCTTTTAAAGGGTGGGAAATCTGTAACAAAAAAAAACACCCCGACCAAAAAATGAAAAAAATTCTATAATTTTTAGATAGAGATTTCATATTTTCCCTATATAAATATAATATAATATAATTTTTTAAAGGGAGGGGAAATAGGTTGTTTGCACATGACGTCACAGCAGCAGCGCGAATGAGTCTGGAGGGCAGGGAGTGTATTTTCTATATAGGAATCCTATCAAAAACTCAAAATTCGTATGTTTTGCGTCGTCTGCGGTTGTTCAAATCGATAAAATAGAGAACCCAGAAGGTGTATATATCGTTTACATAACTTATACCATTTTTTATAACTTACACAGTTTTTTAACTTTAAAAGTTGTCGCCTTTAATAGTGTTTTGCGTCTGCTGATACTGAAATGAATATGGATACCTGCTTACCTTATTTGTTTTTGACTTGGTTAAATATCCACATTCTTCATGGTATTGTTTGCAGGGAAGAGAAGCTATTTTATCCCACTGAATGATAATTTGGTGTTTTCGCTTAAGTTTTGTAGTATTCCGTTCACAATGTTGATCTGGTTACCATGAGAACAGTGTCACGCGCTGCTGCTTCATCCATCATACGGTAGAAAATGTCCAAATAAATGTTTAACAAGCTGACAGAAGTCGATTCAGCAACAAAGACAACACTTTCAAAAACATTCAACTATGTGATTATTTTATTGAGTGAGAGGGAGTGGGTTAAATCAGTGACATTATTAGATTTGATATACGGCGTCTTCCCCTCACCTCCTCAACCTGCTTCCCTTAGTGTGTTTTTCACACGTATAAAAGGCAACGATTGTATTACACCGTCCAGTTTTTTCTTTGAACGATGATGTGAGCTCCTGTAGCAATTCTCGATTCAGCATAAATGACCTACAATGGCGACATTTTTCACAATCGCGACAGAAAATCAAAAATACTGCCCTAACTTCACTAGTAGAAAGACAGCGCGATATAAACAAACCCAGACTAGAACTGAACGCGGCATGAGGGCAGCTTCACATTCTCTAAATCTACCTCCTTGACGGCAGGAAAGTCTTTCAATTCAGTGGAAAAGTCGCTCATCTTCATAACATAATGATCACGTCCAACATATGTTGTGATTTTCTGTTTATACCTTTCTAAACCAACACAGAAAGGACTTTTCTCCATCTCTTCCATTCTAATTTTCACTGCTTGCCCTCCACCGGTATTTCGCGTGTCACCAGAACCACGTGATTGCAAACAACCTATTCTGTCATTTTTGGGTAAGAATTAGGAAGAGATTGTATTTCTTTCCTACACTGCCTGAAATGCTAGCAAAGCAATATTTTGTAATCCTCTGTGAGCAAATGCAGTATTTCTACCTGTGACACAAGACTTTACGCCATTGTCTGGTGTTCACATACTCAGGACTGTATTCTCCGAAATCTCTTTCCATATATCAGGCTCCCACTGGAGTTGACAAACAGGATGATGGATTAGTTCCTCTCTGAGCCTTTGCAGTAAACAGAGTCCGTACAGCCCCTCATAATTAAAGAGAGAGCAAATCCAGTCCTAATGCCACACCACCAGGAGGTATTTCTAGGGACTCTTTCAAGGCTAGTGTCTTGGCCCTCGGACCCTCAAGGGCCTTAAATAAACCAGACAGAGCACAAGGCCACAGGAAACGTAAATTCAGCGGCATAGAAAGAATGCAGCCTAAAAATACAGGAATAACAAAGGAATATGAATCGATCTTCTCAATGGCATTAGAGGAATGTGGCCATGTGGAGACCTCGGGTGATGAACTGGAGGTTTATGATCTCAGATGCATGTATGTAAGCTAAATGCAAATCTGTGGTGGATTAGCATGCTGTTGCATCTGCTTGAACACAGAAACAAGTAATCGTACAAGTGAGGTGAAAAATGTACACAAGCCGCCTGCTTCTGCTTTCCTTCAAAGGCCTAGCTACTCATCTGTGGCATTCAGGATTGTGAGATGAATGATATCATTGTACGTATACTTGACATTCTGCTTGGGACAATAAATTTTCTAGGTCAATAAGAGATTAGGACAGTGTCTCAGAGCTGGGATGAATGAGGTCTCAAACGGGTCAAACTCTTAGAGTCACTGTCACACTGGTACATTGAGAACATGGCTGCAGTTAAAAAGAAAGAACTACTTCCCCTTTTCTTATGTGGTTTTGAACTGTTTTGTGGTTCATTTTAAAAAAAAACTTTCAGTTTCTCAAATTGTTTCTATTGCACAAAACTCTTGGTCAAAAAATTGGTTTCAAAGTGCTTCTTTTCACTATTTTCACTAGAGAATATGAGCCTGTTACACACTGTAAACCCTAACACTCAAAATATTTCATTGGTTTGAGTAGGGCAAACTCAAATTAAACAAATTAGTTCAATCAAATTAACTTTTATGAGTATTTACAACTTTCTTTTTCTTTTGAGTTGACAAAACTGACATATTTTAAGTAATCTGAATTGTTTCACTGTTTTGTGTTCTATGAACTTGTTTCTTTTAATTTAGAGAAATTTAAATTTACCCGAAACTGGGCTATTTCCCAGCATGCTTTGCCATGGCACTCAAAAGGGAGATTAAATACTAAAATACTAAAATTAAGTGTTATATGATGTTTTTGTGCAAGATTAATGTTAAGTGGGAGATTTAGTAGTGTTTAATGCTTTGCTATGCTAATTTAGAAGAGTTTCTGTTATGTTATGTTATGTTATGTTATGTTATGTTATGTTATGTTATGTTATGTTATGTTATGTTATGTTATGTTATGTTATGTTATATTTTATTTATTTATTTATTTATTTTGATGGGGGTTACTATCATAGAGCAGTTAAAATATGTGAGTACAAAATTGAAATCTGCCAGTTCTGCTTACTTAAACTTTGAATTTCTTAACTTAAAAAAAATGAAGTTTTGCCAACTGATTCGGGTTCACAGTGCAGTAAATAATCATCCACATCCATTATGGCTCTATTGAATGAAGTGGAGTTCCACAATTCAGCAAAAGGATCCATTCCCTGAAACAGCAGCTGCTCATCACTGTGATGCACTCTTATTTGTTTTTTAGACGTTACCAGGATTATAAATTAAAATTTTGAGGAACCAAACAAGCCATTTGGGAGTACATTAAAAAAAAAAAGAAGAGGAAGAAAAAAGATGATGAATACATTTTTATAGATTTGCATTTAGTGCACACAGTCAAAGGCTGTAAAAGCAAATGTTTACTTCAAAAGTAATGTATTAACCTTTTTTTCTTTTAGGACTTTTAATTTAACAAAAAGTGACACCCCAAAGGTACACCCCACTGCTTTATGAGCACACAAATCAAGACAATGTGAGGTTTGTTTTTGACAGAAAATCATTATACAGTCATAAAAATCCTACACCTGCCAACCAGCACTAAATGGGTGCTTTTGATGTGGGAGAGCGAGTATGCGACAAGAAAGAATGAGAGAGAAGAGGGAAAGAGAGAATGAGGAAGGTAGAGAGAGTGAAACTCTCCCTTCTGCTGAGCAAGTCGTCTTTAGACCTTCGGAAGTAGCCTAGCATTTTTGTGTAAAGACAAAAAGGAAATTGCTATTTCTCAGAAGATGCTCTTTCTTTGCTCAAGAGACTAAAAGTCCTTAGGGGAAATAAAAATAGACACACATGAGACAGTTGCTGACACAATAAGAGTGCAGAGATATTTTCTGAAACTCTCAGTGGAGACAGGTGTGAAGGATCTGTTTTCTCAGGAGAATTTACTTTTTTTCCTACAGGGAAAGACTGAGTCACACCATGATCTGAGTCTGAAAGATATACACTACCATTCAAAAGTTTGGGGTCGGTAAGATTTTTTTTTTGGAAAGAAATTAATACTTTTATTAAGCAAGGATGCATCAAATTGATCAAAAGTAAAGGTTAAGGCATTTATATCAAAGAATTCTGAAAAAAATGTATCACGTTTTTTTCTACAGAAATATTAACTCTTTCCATGCCAGATTTTTTTAAAGAAAGAACAGAGCCCCTGCTTTAAATTATTCTAGCTCCATGCATTCTTTATTTAATTAATACTTGATATGTGGATTTTTATGAAAAACATTTTGAACAAAAAGCTGAGAAAATTATGTTTTTGTCAAAGACTGGGCCCTATCATACACTTGGCACAATGCGGCACCAGGCGCGACGCAAGTGTTTTTGCTAGTTTCAGCCCGACACAGTTATCATTTTCATGTCCTGCGCCACATTGTTTAAATAGAAATTAAATAGCAATTTGCGCCCATTTGTGCGCCCATGGGCATGCTGGTCTGAAAGCGAGGTGTGTTCAGGTAAATTGTTGGTGCGTTACTATTGAGGCAACTGAAAAAGACTGTGTCAATTTTTTATTTTTTTTGTTATCTAAAGAGCGCATTAGTAATATATGCCTATAGGTGGGTGCACAACGCACGTAACCCTAAGCAGTACACAAACATGCCAAATATCAAAAATAAAAGGATTACAATTATTATTGTGTGCTTAAAGATAAAAATGCTTTGGTGGAATCCGGCTTGTCCCATAGATGGCCGGTTTCCAAATTCCGCCATGTAAATAGCGAATCCGCCAATGGTGTGAGTGCAACTGGCTTTTAAAGGTGCCATCGAACGTTTTTTTACAAGATGTAATATAAGTCTAAGGTGTCCCCTGAATGTGTCTGTGAAGTTTCAGCTCAAAATACCCCATAGATTTTTTTTAATTAATTTTTTTAACTGCCTATTATGGGGCATCATTAAATATGAGCCGATTTATGCTCTGCGGCCCCTTTAAATCTGGTGCTCTCCGCCCACAGAGCTTGCGCTTGCCTTAAACAGTGCATAAACAAAGTTTACACAGCTAATATAACCCTCAAATGGATCTTTACAAAGTGTTTGTCATGCATGCGGCATGTATGCGTCGGATTATGTGAGTATTGTATACTGTTATATTGTTTACATTGATTCTGAATGAGTTTGAGGCTGTGCTCCATGGCTCATGGCTAATGCTACACTGTTGGAGAGATTTATAAAGAATGAAGTTGTGTTTATGAATTATACAGACTGCCAGTGTTTAAAAATTAAAATAGCGACGGCTCTTGTCTCCGTGAATACAGTAAGAAACGATGGTAACTTTAACCACATTTAACAGTACATTAGCAACATGCTAACGAAACATTTAGAAAGACAGTTTACAAATATTACTAAAAATATCGTGATATCATGGATCATGTCAGTTATTATTGCTCCATCTGCCATTTTTCGCTATTGTCCTTGCTTGCTTACCTAGTCTGATGATTCAGCTGTGCACATCTAGACGTTCATGGCTGCCCTTGTCTAATACCTTTCATAATGTTGGAAACGTGGGCTGGCATATGCAAATATTGGGGGCGTACACCCCGACTGTTACGTAACAGTCAGTGTTATGTTGAGATTCGCCTGTTCTTCGGAGGTCTTTTAAACAAATGAGATTTATATAAGAAGGAGGAAACAATGGAGTTTGAGACTCACTGTATGTCATTTCCATGTACTGAACTCTTGTTATTTAACTATGCCAAGACAAATTCAATTTTTCATTCGAGGGCACCTTTAAAGTGAATGGGAGAGGTTTATTGCACGTTATGCCCAACACACCCATTACTCATTAAGAGAATAGGGACTACCCTTTTAGACCATGCACCGGGCGCGCCGATCATTTTTCCCATCGTTAAACTAGCAAAAGTGGATTCGGACCCTAATTGCACTTGTGCCATGCGCTTTAGACCATGCGCTTAGATAAAATAGGGCCCTAAGTCTGGATTGGAATGACAATCAAAACATAGATGGAGTAGATCAAGTCCATCACCACCCCCAAAGCTTGCACAGACCTATATCTCATCCTGGGGTCAACATTTCATTCAGTAACGTAACGCAGTTTTGACTTATATGCAGTTTAATGCCTGATGATTGCATTATGCTTCTATTGCTTGTTTCTGCTTCTTTGACTGTGTTTTGATCTAAAGATTCTGTACTCTTTCAGAAGATGTGTAATAGCGCCCCCCTACCGTATAACAGTGAAAACATGGATTGCTGGAAAATTCTGTCAATGGCGGGGAAAGAGTTAAGCAGCACAACTGTTTTCAACATTCATAATAATAAGAAATGTTTCTTGAGCACCAAATCAGCTAGAGTAATGATGCTGAAAATTCAGCGTTGCATTACAGGAATTAAAATAGAAAACAGCTGTTTTAGGTTCTGAGAATATTTCACAATATTACTGTATTAATGTATAAAACATTAAAAAAACAGTAGTGTACTAAAATGCACCATGCACACAATAACTATTAGTTGACATTAAATCCAATGAAAAACAGCTAACATTAAACCCCACACTAACAGTTGCAAATTTTGAGGCTGTGTCATCTCTGAGTTTGCATTCCATTCTATTCTATTCACATTCTTGAGTCTGAGACTCTATTTTAAAACCTACGATAGCAAGCAGCCTTGCTCCCTTAATGAATTCATAGACAGCTGTCTTCTCAGGCAATATGAATATCCTAACTGAAATGAACCTTTGAAACACCCTCTCGCGACCAACTCCAACCAAGCCTGATGCTGCAGCATGTTGCTAAGCTAACACAATGCTTTAATGTGCATATAAAAACCACATTAAAATATTGAGTCAATTTTTAATTTCATTTGTCTGTTTTTTTAATTGATAGTTTTTGCCTTTTCAGTAAATGTTGCCTCATTTGGCTAAAACAAGTTATCTTAGAAGCAGCATAATAGTTTCTCATTAGAACAGCTTCTTTTTAATGTGTCCCTTTCTTTTTACAATCTTGTATTTGTCACAGCTGTTCAGATAGTCCATCTCTCTCTTTCTCTCTCTCTCTGAGTGGTTGGTCTGTAAAGATGACAGTACACAGAAGACCTTTAATGGAGTTACGACACAGGGCATCAAAGCCGTGATACTATAATCACTAGTGATGGACTCCGGCTGCCGATGTAATTCTCTCTCCCGTCTGTCCTGTTCTCAGAGGGGACGGACTGTTCGCTATGACAGCCACTTTATCTCTCACATACACTACACGGTAAATTAAGCTTCAAGTAAAACAGTTTGACTGAGCCTTGAATGGATGTTGCAACACAACACACCTCTGTGAATTGGACGAGTGAGAATACACTAAACTGTTACAATAAATAATAACAAGTAATGTTTCTAGAGCAGCAAATCGGCATATTAGAATGATTTCTGAAGGATCATGTGACACTGAAGACTGGAGTAATGATGCTGAAAATTCAGCTTTGTTCACAGGAATAGATTACATTTGAAAATATATTAAAATAGAAAACAGTTATTTAAAATTTTAATAATATTTCACAATATTACTGTTTTTACTGTATTTGTGATTAAATACATGCATCCCATGTGATGCCAACCCCAACCCCAAACCTTTGAACAGTAATATATGTGATTACCTTTACCAACAATTGTGGTTGGCATGTAGAAATATGTATACTGAATGGCCACAGTCCATTTCAAGAATCCACATCTGTGTCCAATCACAATGTAAGGATTGATACAGACAAACATGTAGTACACTATGGGTGGTCAACTCTGCTCATTTCTTATTATTCTCCCATAATCGTTAGCTTTACATTCATCACAGCTGCCAGCATTATCCCTAGCGCAGGCGAAAAGAAAACTTCAGAGAGACCAAATCAACACATGTGGCCTGATCATTCCCAAGCACATCATAGTTTCAAAATATTTCCCTTTTCATGTTAAAGTAAACTTGTCTTCTCATAAAAATGCTGAAGTGGATATGGAAACTTCCTCTATAGCCACAAAAAGAGAAGATCGCTTTACAGTGCTTGCCAAATATTCTAAAATATGTAACATTTCCAGCCTACAATAACATAACATTTCAAACGACAGTTTATTTAGGTAAAAATTTACCAAAATTTCCCTCTCGCCTTTGGCTGAAATCCTGAACTTGGGCAATTTTTCTGGGAGATGAGTACTGTCGGGAATGCTAACTGTGGGATTAAAGGCCAATGAAGACTCTAAGTGCCCATCTGGCAGACAACAGGCACCACTCTGCCCAACTCCACTGCTCTGTATTAAAATACAGAACGCTTGGGTCATGGCACCAAAAAACGCTGCATCCTCCCTAAATCCCAGCACAGACAGGCTAAGTAATTAGTGAGATCAAAACAGAAAGCTATAAATAAACAGACAATGGTCCAAGCGTGTTAGTGTGAGACATTAGCAGCCGATGAATCACACTAAAATATTGTCAAAGCAAATGCAAAAGATCTTTATAGCATCTGAGTCACCTTGCAGCAACGCATATTTCTTTTGAAAGGTAATATTCACACAGTCCGCCCAAGCAAAACAGTGTTGTGAACAAGAAGCATAGGTGTTTTGGTGTTTAACTCTGCAGAAAATATTGCGAAAATCTACTATAAAACTATTTATGAGCACGATTTATAGCAAGCTAAGTCTAGTCAATGGCCAATATGGTGTGCAAATACTGGAGGGAATTGATGGAAGTTAAACATGCAGTTTCTATTCAGTAAATCTGACTGAATTCAGATGATTTAAGCAGTTCATAGCTACTCCATGGGATTTGGGTTCCATCTAGTTTGTAATGGTTTGTTCACCATGGCCAACTTTTTTATAATTTTCTGGTCATTATTAAGGGAAATATTCAATTTGGTATTGAATAAATAAATATTTAAAGGATTAGTCCACTTTTAAATACACTTTTCCTGATAAATGTACTCACCCCCATGTCATCCAAGATGTTCATGTCTTTCTTTCGTCAGTCGAAAAGAAATGAAGGTTTTTGAGGAAAACATTCCAGGATTTTTCTTCTTACAGTGGATTTCAATGGCTACCAACAGATTGAAGGTCAAAATTACAGTTTCAGTGCAGCTTCAAGGGCTTTAAACGACACCAGATGAGTAATAAGGGTCTTATCTAGCGAATCGATCGGTCATTTTCGAAAAAAATAAAATCGTTTATGCTTTATAAACAAAATATTGCCTTGAACGTACTTTCCGCTTCCGCATTCTTCATAATGCTTACGCTGAATATTCTACGCCTTCCCTATTCTACTTACGGAACGAACGCGGCGCCAGTTTCGTTTTTTTCCATAACTTGAATAGGGAAGGCGTAGGACATTCAGCGTAAGCGTTATGAAGAATGCAGAAGCGGAAAGTATGTTCAAGGCGATATTTTGTTTATAAAGCATAAACGGTTGTATTTTTTTCGAAAATGACCGATCGATTCGCTAGATAAGACCCTTATTACTCATCTGGTATCGTTTAAAGCCCTTGAAGCTGCACTGAAACTGTAATTTTGACCTTCAACGTGTTGGTAGCCATTGAAATCCACTGTAAGGAGAATAATCCTGGAAAGTTTTCCTCAAAAACCTTCATTTCTTTTCGACTGACGAAAGAAAGATATGAACATCTTGGATGACATGGGGGTGAGTAAATTTATCAGGAAAAGTGTATTTAAAAGTGGACTAATCCTTTAATTTAATTTTAATTATAGTTCGGGTATTGCTCGGGTGCTTTGCATGTGTATGTGATGTGAAACTAATTTATTCTAGAATATTTTAGTTGAAAAGATAGAGAACTGTGTGTGAAGTGAAGAAACAAAGCAAGTGTAACGTGAAAGATCTTAGCACCGGTCCAAACCATAAAGACTCATTCACAGTTTTGGAGGGAACATGAGCATCTGTTTTGATGGTCTGTGCCTCTTTCTGGCCTCCCGGCTCTCACTGAGATTCGGTCGCAAAGTCACTCTCTCCGGAACATTCTGTAGCAATTATTTCTGCTCAGCGGTGGTTAAACGGCAGGAACAGCTGGGGTGGAAGTTTGATGTCTTGGGGGAGTGTGTGTTATTGTATGTAAACGTGTGATTTAGTGTCCTACCAATGACAAATAAGGGTCAGGATGAAAAAATGACATTTATGACTTTTACAGGTCTCACAGAAACCGCGAGACAGGTTAGCTAAAGATTTACTTGCCTGCGTTCTTTAAGTACTTTTTCTTCACTTACAAACCACAAGTTCTTATAGTACTGGCATCCTGCCTAGAAGGAGCCCGGGCGATGAAAAGAGACACTCTCAAATTACCTGTCGCATATTTGGAGGGATGAGATTGAAAATGAAAGGGGAAATGAAAGGGAAACACTTCAGCTCCATCAGCAGGAATCTGTTGAAATTTGAGGGCTGCCTGAAGTCAATATGAAATCAAAATGGACCCTAGTTACTTTCTTAATATGCATTCCTGGTCTTATTATGCACAGTTTATCATTGTATATTCTTCCAAAGAAAAGAAAAAAAGCATGTCTTTGTAAAGTAACCACTTTCTCTGTCTCTTAAATGACTTTTCCTGGCAACATTGAGGCTGCAGGCTACTGGTTAATGTGACCAGCTATTTATACAGCAAAAATGACTTAATTTTAAAGAGTGATTAATTGAGTAAATGACTTTTTAAATGAGTTTTAATCAATCTTTTTTAACTGGTTTTCTAGTAACTATATCCAAAAATCCTTAAAATATTAAGATATTACACTATTAAGTGTATGAATTGAATTTTTTTCCATTGGTTTATGCTTAAAACTTGATAAAATACTCTTGTATTATTCTCTGAAGTGCTCACTGAGAATCTGGTTTCACTCTGAAACATGACATTATGGAAGAAAAATAGGTTTTGTTGTTTTAATATCATGGCTTTAAATTGTGGTCAGTCCTATTGTCTAAAATCCAAACTCAACACTATTCTGGATGAACCACTTTTAATGCATAAATCCATTATGCATAAAAACCACTGCTAATTTTCTCAAGTGAGTTGATGACCTCTTGATAAATCCATCAAAAAATCATTTAAAGCAAGAATCAGTTGAATATAACAGTCGAACAATGTCTTACACAACATGTCTCTTACTAAATAACCCTCCGGTCCCTCTCAGTCATCTCCTGGTGTGTGATTATCGTTGGGATTTCCCCTTCATACATCCTGAATCATGCTCCTTTTTTACTTGCCCTTGATTTCTTCCTGCTACCACCATTTGTTCTCCATTTGCTGCCACATTTTCAAAAAAAAAAAAAAAAAGCCCTGAGTTAGCCTCCCCCTCCCCTCATTCTTCCTTTCTCTGCTTCTAAATGTTTCTTTTAAATTACCTGTCAAATATGAAACTTCACATGAGGTAGTGTGGATTAAAAGGAGGCCAGGAACATCCCGATTTGAAGTTCTCATTTGATTAGGGTAAACAAACAGTTCTCAGGTTTTCTTCTGCTTTTTCTTCTGTTCTGCATGAGCGTTTGCTAAAGTGCTCAGTCCTCTATGGGACTCAGCTCTGGTGCTTTCATAGGATTTCACCAGTAATAGGGTTTACTGAGTCTGGTGTGGAAGCTCTTGACTGGTCTGCATAAAGCCTGGACTTTAAAATCACAAATTTAAAAAAAAATATATATATGAAATAACATTTGAAAGTTAAATCAAATTGATAACTCCACATAGTCTCTTAAGTCATGAAAATGCAATGTTTGAGCAATAAAATATTCCTTTAGGCAAAACTGCTCAACTTTGAGATCAGGAGGACATTGTAAGATTTCTTAAAGGTGCCGAAGAACATGTTTTCAAAAGATGTAATATAAGTCTTAAGTGTCCCCTGAATGTGTCTGTGAAGTTTCAGCTTAAAATACCCCATAGTTGTTTTTTTTTATACATTTTTTAACTGCCTATCATTATAAATGTGCCGATTCAGGGTACGCGGCCCCTTTAAATCTCGTGCTCCACGGCCCAAGAGCTTGTGCTTGCCTTAAACAGCATAAACAAAGTTCACACAGCTAATATAACCCTTAAAAATGGATCTTTACAAAGTGTTCGTCATGCAACATGTCTAATCGCGTAAGTATGGTATTTATTTGGATGTTTACATTTGATTCTGAATGAGTTTGATAGTATGCTCCGTGGCTAACGGCTAACATTACACACTGTTGGAGAGATTTATAAATAATGAAGTTGTGTTTATGAATTATACAGACTGCAAGTGTTTAATAATGAAAATAACGACAGTCTTGTCTCCATGAATACAGTAAGAAACGATGGTAACTTTAACCACATTTAACAGTACATTAGCAACATGCTAACAAAACATTTATAAAGACAATTTACAAATATCACAAAAAATATCATGATATCAATGATCATGTCAGTTATTATTGCTCCATCTGCCATTTTTCACTGTTGTTCTTGCTTGCTTACCTAGTCTGATGATTCAGCTGTGCACAGATCCAGACGTTAATACTACCTGCCCTTGTCTAATGCCTTGAACATGGGCTGGCATATGCAAATATTGGGGCGTACACCCCGACTGTTACATAACAGTTAGTGTTATGTAGAGATTCGCCTGTTCCTCGGAGGTCTTTTAAACAAATGAGATTTATATAAGAAGGAGGAAACAATGGAGTTTAAGACTCACTGTATGTCATTTCCATGTACTGAACTCTTGTTATTCAACTATGCCGAGGTAAATTCCATTTTTGAATCTAGGGCACCTTTAAATGCTTGTTTTAAGCATTAATGAACAAAATTTAGTGATATTTAATACCTTACATCATTTTAATTCTCAAGTAAATTTATATTGTTTTGAGGAGGTTTTTGATAGAACGCTGATTCAATTTTACCTAACCATATATCTTAGCTTTTGGCTTCTTCAAGCTTTCTCACTTCTCACCTCCAAGCTTAAAATAGAGAATTCCAATAGCTGTGGAATATGAGAAATTGATTGGATCAAAAATTCAGTGCCTGAGTTTTCTCTAAAAACTGCATTTTTTTAGTATCTCTGACAAGACAACAGTGAGACAGACCACAGCAATGAGCCTTATACTAGTCTGGTCTGCTAAAAGATGCAGTATTAATTCAAATCCAGCAACATAAGGGGGGCACCTGCAGCTCTTTCAGGCCATATGTGTCTATGAGAGAGGGCTGCTCCATTAAGGCAATCGCTGACAAACACAGCTATCATTTGGACAGATTATCCTGCCATACAAGCATACGGGACCCACAGAGAGAGAGAAATTAATTGAAGAGCGTTATAGATTATTACTCATTCACATAATCACATTGGTATGAATTAGCATAATCCTCAACACTATTCCTTTAGCATGACCGGTAATTATTTTGGTGAGCGGATACTATGAAGGCATCAAAAACGGGGGCTATTATCATTGTAATAATGTCTGTAGACCAATGGTTGTCACACTAATCAGTGCTCACACACACACACACACACACACACACAAAAACACAATGAAAGACCCCTTTGCCTGGCTGGAATCCCCCCACTCACAAAACGTGCACATTCCTAGGAACCTCAAGACTGAAAAGTGGGACTGGGAACATGTTTCTGATAATAATACAACTATTTAAGAAAGCATTCCTTTAGTTCGTACCAAAACTAATGCATGACAGTGCTTTCAGTCACATGGTCTTTCAGAGGGGGCTCTTATGCCAAGCCTGATTCACAATGGAGCCCCAAGCTATTGTCCGAGACTGAGTGAAACACATTTCCATATTGTCTTGGCCTGGCAAGCCACCAGCCGCTGGTTTTTCCACTGCTTACAAACACTTTCTTTGAATAGACTTAATGTCCTACTTGCTTTGTCGGAAAACAGCCCCAGAGATGGGCACAGTGGCAACAAATAATGGAATAACATGGGTAATGGCCCTAATCGCATCATTTTACCATGCTGTTGTGCTCTCATTACTGATTTGCTTTGATATACACTGCTGAAAGCAAAGAGATGAGGGAAATTCAATCATGTGGCCTATTCATATTACAGGACCATTAGAGCAAGTGATGTTATTGTGCTGTCCGGTTTCATCCAGGTTAGGGTTCAGGCAACTAAAAAAAAAACTCTTATTGCTTAAAGGGTTAGTTCATCCAAAAATTAAAATTATATCATTACATACTCACCCTCATGTCGTTCCACACCTGTAAGACCTTTGTTCATCTTCGGAACACAAATTAAGATTTTTTTTTTTCAATATCTAGTGAATGGCGATTTCAAAACACTGCTTCATGAAGCTTCAAATCTTTATGAATCATTTGTTTCGAATCAGTGATTCGGAGCACGTATCAAACTGCCAAAGTCACGTGAACTATTGAAGTTTCAAAACACTTATGATGTAACGATGCCTCATTTACTGAAATCATGTGATTTTGGCGCTCTGAACCACTGATTCGAAACAAATGATTCGTAAAGATTTGAAGCTTCATGAAGCAGTGTTTTGAAATCACCCATCACTAGATATTGTGGAATAAAGTAGCTATTTTGTTATTTTTGACGCACAAAAAGTATTCTCGTCACTTTATAATATTAAGGTAAAAACATTGTAACACAAACTGTTTTTAGAAGCTTTCTGGGCAGGGATGGAAATTAGCACCCGCCACCAGCCAAATGCGGGTGATTTTGTGTTGTGGCGGGTAAACTCGCTTCACCTACCGGCCACCGTGGCGGGTAAATAAAAATAGCATACTGTTTCACCTGGACGGCGGACACTTTTAGATAGGGTGACCAGACGTCCCCGTTTTCCGGGGACAGTCCCGGTTTTTGGCGCTCCGTCCTCGACTGGAGCTGTCCCCGGAATTGTCCCCATTTTATATCTCGTTCAAAATAATCCGCAAATACATTGCAAAAAAAGTCTGGCCAGCATACAGCATAGAGGTTTCTAAACGGTGCTGTTGTTAATAAATATATATTTTATATATCCATATACACCGGCAGCGCGTTCACGCACACCGTAGTTGAACACAGACGCGCCTCCTGTCACTCACTCAGCGCAGCGGCAGGCCTCGAGACTCTCGTTCAGTCCGGTTGAAAGGTTTTTGTTATGATATAACACCTGATATGACAACTTTAGCACATGTATCAGCTAAACATTCATTCAGTGTTTCCCATTAATGACCCTTTGCCGACACCGTTTCATAATGAACCGAAAATTTAATGGTCTCTACGTTGTATTTTGCCAACGAACTAAAATCGAAACCGTGATATGGCTTTGTGCCTTTATAAAACAGCAAAATACAGTGATTAAGTAGGCTATAGGCTATATGCAGTCTGTTTATGCTGCGTGTTTTAAAGAGAAGTGTGCACTTTGGTCACACGATCAGCTGGCGATTTGGTGATTAAAATTAAAGTTCAAGGATTTATCTTAGAAATTGGCTACAAACTAGTATTTTAATTTCCTTATACGTTATGTAAAGTAGCCTAACCAATATATATATATATTAGAGTGCATTTGTTACAATAGCCTATATGGATATTATTGTCATATGAATAATTATATTAGCCTGGGTGCCAGCCCGAACCCCGCCCACAACATTTTTTGGACGGGAAGTTCGGTCTGGACTCGATCCATTGTGGAGTAATTATGCTCGGCTCCCAGAAGGCCGAGCCAATCAAATTGCCAGGGCGGGCTTTAATCGATGATGGACAGGCTATCTGCAGTTACGTAACCACCCACGTCATCAAAGAGCGCTTGGGTTGAATTGGTTTTCACCAACGATGACTGCAGCTGGAGAAGTAAGATGTTTAGATTCCGCTATCACGTCTGTAATAAAAGAAATCGACAGCGCATTAATTTTAAAAGACGAACAAAGAACCGCAATCAAGGCATTTGTCGATGGGAAAGATGTGTTTGCCGTCCTTCCAACGGGATTCGGCAAAAGTTTAAGTCAAGCGGCAACCTCCCCCTTTCTCTCTGAAGCCAATACGGAAGTAACTTAAACTGCGATTCATCGACTGGCCGCTAGGGACAGGCTCCAAAAGAGAGCATAATCTCATAGAGTCCCATGTTAAATTGGCCAAGTTTATAGCAGAAAAAAACATGTTTACAAGTTGGTTCAAATTGTGGTTTTGGTCTATACTGCTATTTTTGCCCTTCATGACAACTCTGAGGGGGGTGAATTTTTTTATAACTTATCCGTTTAAATTATATTAAGCCTTAAAGTTCTGCATAATTAAGGGCGTGGTCACTTGAGTGACAGGTAGATTGCGCTGCTGTCTGTGAGCCGTCATGTTACCTCAGCTGCCGCTGAATTTGGCATCTCAGCCGTATTTGTGCTCGATTATTTTATACAATTATAAAATATGGCTTGCTGCATAATATTCGAGACTGATGTGTGTCTGTGTAGATGTGCATGCATGGGGAAGAGACACAGAACACACGTTGTTGGATCGTGGCATTGGCTGAAAGTTTTGGTTGTGAGATTTACTACAATGACAATGGCGGGAGGATATCAAAATCCGACAGCACTGCTTGGATATTATAACTAAAACTGCTGCACTATTTTGAAAAAAAATATACTTTGGACACAGGCTCATTTGTTTGTTAGATACGATCGTATACAGTTTTACAACATAAACGCTGCTCAGATTGCATCCTTTCTTGAAGAACGATGACAGAGAGCAGATCATTCAGAAGAAATGTGACATGTTTTTTTGTTTTGCAATGGACATTCATATTTTACCCAAGTGCTACAGATTGGATTCATCTCGCGATCTCTATTTCATTATAAAGGTATGAAGTCCCATTTGATTTTCCATGTTGTTATTTGCACAACCAACACTAAGTTACTGGTGTTGGAGGATCTATATCTTAAAAAACACTGTAGATTGACAGTAAACCTTTAGAACGTTCTGATGATAAAACTTGTCTTCATTAATATTTTAGATCGTATCTAAGATAGATAGATAGCTCCTTTGCTGCTAACATGGTCACGTCGAGCTAGGCGGGCGTAGTTTCAGCAACCAGTCATATCAGCTCAAACCACCTCCCCGCCTCTTTGCCCATTTTCAGTTATCCGGGAGTGACGTGCGGTGACGCGCAGCTAAGATGGCCGCGGCCTCATTTTCGCTTCAAAACTGCTGTTCAGAACTCTATGGGTGACGTCACGGACGCTACGTCCATATTTTTTTACAGTCTATGGTTTAAGTACAAGTTCAACATACGTCACTTACTGCGTTGCTCTGATTGGTTGTAGGTCTATCCAATTGAGTGCAGAGCTTTTTTTTTTTTTTTACTGGTTCGGTTAAGACACACCCCATAATTCAAGTGCAATGGAGCAGTATCAGACTCACATTCTGCCTAGAATATGAGTATGACGAAGTCAGGCTATAATTATATAGCTAGGCCTAAAACATTATTATATTATTATTTTATTGTAATAATTGTTTGGCATCCTAAAACACCTAAAACGATATAGACTTTATATCACAACTAAAAAGAAGAACTAAAAACCCTCGTTAATGTCCAGGTACAAGTTAATGCTGTATCTTTGTTCTTTGTGCACACTGTACATGGGTTGAAGCTCTTCATTTTGAGCTTCCAAAGTGCACCAGATTGATGCATTTAACCTTAAAATGTACTAAATTTTCTTCCGGGGGTGCATGCCCCCGGACACCCCTAGAGGAGGTATACAGAACATTTTAACAAATTCAAGTGGGAAATAATGTAGCCTACATTTTATGAACTTTACTCAAAGCTCCTTTCATGTCAGTAAAATGTCATTGGACAAAAGTTGTAATTTTGTACAGTATAAACAGCTCATGAAAATGTTATTTATCTCATATTTTGTAATGTGATTTTTCAAAATAGTGTAATAGTTTAATACTTTTTTGTAGTTAGGCCTACTGGCTAGTTATTTTGGTGAATTGTATTAAAACCAGACCAAAAAGCCTAATAATAAAATTAAATCATAATATTTATTAATGTAAAATGTGAAACTCACAACAATGAAAAATGTACTGTCCCCGTTTTTTAATTAATAGATAATAACAAATTAGATTTTGGTGGTATTTTGACCACTCGCATAGGAAATGTCCCCGGTTTCCATTTCAGAAATCTGGTCACCTTACTTTTAGAGGAGGCACACCTTCAAAAAAAATGTGGCGTTACATTGCACGCGTTGTGTGACGCTCTCGCCGCCGGCGGTGTGAAAAGTGACAGGAAGTCATTCATTTTCAATGTGAGCCGGCGGCGAGCTCCGGCGAGAGCGGCGCGGCGCGTCCTGGACGTTGAGAGCGTCGAGGAGAGTTGAAGTCAGGTCAACTTTATGGTAATGAGCTATGACGCGGTTCGGCGGCAACCAATCGGAATGTACAGGTCCTCGCTTGAGAGGATTCTGATTGGTTGCCGCAACTTGTCATTCACTTTGACCCTCCCGCCGGCGGCGGTTTGAACGAACAGTACTGAAATGTATATCAGTTCATGGTTTGTGTGTGTATAAGAGAGAAAGAGAAAATGTCAGTATTTCATTAAGACTTGAGAATAAATAAACTGCTTAAGTATTGTAGATCTTGTAGTATTAATTTTCACATGCAGTTACACATTGTCGGTTAAAAACAAGAAAGTGGCTGGTAAAAACATTGAGTGGCTGGTAGATTTTGAAATCCACCAGCCACAGTGGCCGGTGGACAAAACAGTTAATTTCCATCCCTGTTTCTGGGCATTGAAAAAGGGAGTGTTATTGCTGGCGATGCAGGCCTCACTGAATCATCGGATTTGATCAAAAATATCTTAATTTGTGTTCCGAAGATTAACGAAGGTCTTACGGGTGTGGAACGACATGAGGGTGAGTAATAAATGACATAAGTTTCATTTTTGGGTGAACAAACCCTAGAAAAAGTTTGAGGCATAATTGGCATGTTACCAATCAATAAGAAGCATAATTATGCCTCATTTTGTCTAAATTCTAAAGCAGCATCGCATGTATCCTTTGAGAAGAAGACAATCCCAGAATGCATTGCAATGGTGGACAGATGAAATGTACTAATTTTTTAATTCAGTACTGACAAATATTGATAAAAAAAAAACTCATCTAATGAAAAAATTACCACGGACCATGTCATCCAAAACTGCACTTATTTGATCAAAAATACAGTAAAAAATGTGCAGTAATAATGTGAAATATTATTACAATTTTAAATAATAATTTTCTATTTGAATATATTTTCAAGTATAATTTATTCCTATGATGGCAAAGCTGTGATCCTTCAGAAATCATTCTCATATGCTGCTTAAGATTATCAATAGTGCTGAAAACAGTTGTGCTGCTTAATATTTTTGTGGAATGAAAAGTTATTTTATGAATAGAAAGTTCCAAAGAACAGCATTCATTTGAAAACATAATAAATGTCTTTATTGGCACATTTGATCAACTTAATCTGTCCTTGTTGAAAAAAGTATTGATTTATTTTTTAAAGAAATATTACTGACCCCAAATCTGTTTGTCAATATAAAATATTTCAAATTAGCAATAAAATCTTTTCCTGTTCTAGCCAATGTGAAAATTATCCAAAAAGGCTTTTGATCTTTTAAATAAAAGGCGTCACATAAACAATGTTTATGTGATTTTTTTGTGAGTTAAGGTTCAGAAACTTCCTGTCTGAGTAGAGCTTTTATAAATCAGTCCCATATGAGGTTGTATTTCAGTTATGAGGCTGCCTAGGTAGATGGTATGCAGTGAGGCACTATAGGTATTAAGAACAGAGCTACTGTCTCTGTCTATATAACAACAGTACAAGAAAAACAAAACCGATCGAAATATAGACCTCTGTCTTCTGTATTTAACCATGACACTTACTTGTATGACTCTATTCTGCATTTTTTTTATTGCGTCCTGATCAAACATGTACACAAACATCTCACAGCATCACTAACCACTGGAGAATACATTTAGTTTCACTTCTGCAAGTCATTTCAGAAATGCAAAACAACTCAACTACACATAACGCATTACAAGTAATGCAAGTTACGTAATCAGATTACTTAACTAGTAAAGTAAAACATTACTTTTAGATTAACAACAAAACAATTGACACCTCTCCTGTCCCCATGTTGAGAGAAATCGGGAGTAAGGTTGCACTTCCTTGAGCCTGAGGCTTATTCATTTCACTTTTGGTGTGAAAGGGTCTTTACATTTCAAACAAGCAAGCCCAGCCCAGGTGAGAAAAAGTAAGACAAAAGTACCGCAAGGAATTACTTTCCATAAAAAGTAACAAAGTAACGCAATTAGTTAATTTTTCAGGGAGTAGCGCTATTGTAACACATTACTTTTAAAAGTAACTTTCCCCAACACTGCATACTACCCAGTGCAACATTTACGGATCAATTTCAGCAATAAGGTATTCACCCAGCAGACAGCACTACTGCCAAACTCTCATGCAATTCCTGTTCTCAAAACTACTGTTGATCCAATGTCCAAGTGAAGTGACCAGTCATAAACACACACACACACACACGTTAGTTCTTTGAAGTTGTTTGGGCACAGATGTGGCTAGGGCAGCTCTCTATTAGCTAGCCATTGTTTTTCAAGGCCTTTTATTAATATGCCCTCTGTTGATAATGGCACATTTCCGCAAGAAAGGGAAAAGGGGAGGGTTAGTTAATAAGAAAAGTCTGGTCTGCATGCAGGTTATTACAATATAACATTTCAGCTATAGTCTCCCCCACCACCCCACCACCCATGCAGGATGGCGGCCACCAGATCAGAGTGATCAGGAAGTTTACATCCCCTGGGACAAAGAAATGAATTGAGCGCAAATCGTACAAATAGGGTAGCCAGCCATCCTGCATGGCATAGAACTGTCCGTATTTAAAGGAACAAAATTGCGTTCCCTATTAAATCCATACAGGACACAGTTTGTCCCAGAGTTTGGCAACTTATACATCTGAGTTAGCTTCACTATTTATCATATTTGAATTGGTTTTGCATACATCAAGCGTTGTCATGATACTGTAATTATACATGTAAACTTCAATACAATGAAAAACACCACAGAGAAAACATTGGTCATAAAATTTGAAAGTATTTTCTTAACAACTGAAACTTGAGATTCCTCAGGCCTGATAGCTCTGAGACGGGTTTATAAAATAATAATAATAATAATAATAATAATAATAATTATAACACAGCAATATATTACTATTGTAATTCAACAGCAAAATCTGTAAAATCAAAAATGATTATTTCTTAAATATATTAATTATTTCACTTATGTTAATTTCTTCTCTTGCAAGACTTAAACCCTCATGCCTTTTTTAACTTCCATGGTTAAATGGAAAACTCATTTGTGAAAAAGTAAAAAAATATATATTTTTTAAAATTTATATTAGTTTGCATGTATGTCTGCTTCTGACCAAACAAAATGTTTATATTTGTTTGTATATGATACAGTTTGTATAAATTACCCCAAATTTTCTATTAATTCCCTTTAACTCTAGTAAATTCTCATTAACTTGGAATATTTGCCAAATTCCCCAGCTTAAATTCCCATGGAAAGTTTCTGGAAAGTTTCTGGAAATGTTCTACCTCTCTGCAACCCTAAACATGTCTCATTACAAATCTAGTGAAATTATGTAATCATCTATCCACAAAAACTTTTTAGTATTAGAAATTATGCGAATGTGAAAAACCTTAACTGGTGCACATTGTGCACGCTGCACCTCTACACTAGCAGAGATTTCACAGCATTAACTGTGAACCGAGCCACTCTGACATAATGAAAACACTGGATCGTGAGCTGATTGCATGTAAATTATCACAGTGTCGCTCTTGAATGCCCAACGGACTATATACGTATTAAATTAAAATAAAACTCGCTGTCAGTCGAGAAAGCGCAGGTCGTACTGGTATATCGATAATGTGGAAAATGAGTATTGAAACCCATTCAAATATTCAAACTCAATATGTTTTGAAAAATCTATATTTTTGACAAAACTACAACTGTCAGTGCTAAAAAATTACAGATGAGGTTAAAAGAATATTTGTGTACATTCACAACCAACCCTTTGTCAAGCCCCATCTTAAAATGTTACTAAACAATTCTACCTTAGCAACTCTTTTCTTATGCAAGTCTAAAAAAAATCTGTATGTTTTAAGTGGAATTTTACACAAATTATCCAAAAATCACTTAAAGCAACTGAGTATGTAGAAGCGAAGCCATCAATGGTTTACTTAATTCTTAAATGGCATAAGCGGTATAAAAAAACTGAGAAAAATGGATCTTCCTAAAAAGATAATTCTCTGCTGATCCTGGCAACCCTACTCACAAACCTTGCTCGATAAATGAGCGTAAATGGCTTGTCATTGCAGTTTTCCTTCATTCACATTCCTGCTATTTCAGCAGCACATCAGAAACCTGACTTCACACATTTCTGTTTAACAACACAAACATTGTCTGAATGCAGCCAGTGAGTAAATATGCCTCCCTTCATTTTCTTCTGAAGACGACCAAACAGAAGAGCATTTGTATGGCTCAGTCATGAGCCACAGCCCGCAGGACAGACACTGTAATCTTTGCATCATAGTGTCCACATGGCATGACATTGCACCTGAAATGAAATCATAAGCAGAAGGGGGAAAAACATACACCATCATTTTTCATTTCTCATAAACAGACTGGCTTCATTCTGAGGCTTCATTGGCTCTCTCTGTATGGCTGAATGGTTAGAGGCAGAGAGGCTGAAAACACCTCGTGTGCCATATAAACCCATGGGCAGCATGCCAAACTAACCCCGGTCTACAGCTCTTCAGACATCCCCACAGACCCAGCATTCAGTTGAAAACTCTCTCAATGAAATCAATCATGAACATGAATGTAGACACACTCCCTAAAACCATTCACAGCACTTGTTGCAAGAACATACTTGAATGACAATCCATAAACACTAGTACTACATGAGCATCAGTGGGTAGGTCCTTCACTACATACAAAAAAAATAAGTTTTGATTCGGACATTTGTTGCACTGTATGTTTGTTGTTGTTGCAATTCTTTTGAAGTACTGAAGTACTTTTATGCACTTCAGACAGCATACTCACATTCACAACTTCCACAAGAATGTGAAATGCTATACTTGATAAATCAGACAACCATTGTAGTTCTACTTAGCAATTGTCAGCAACTTGGTTTTGAAACCATGTTTGAGGTATGACTGTGTAATTTATGAGGCAGAACAAAGTCTCTTTACGTAATAATAACCACAGATCTTATTTCACTCATAAATCCGTAACCACTATTTTAAAAACCCATTCGAAATTCCCCAAGGGAACCTATGTCCAAATAAATGTCCAGGTTGGCTTACAAATTGATGCCATTATAATGTCTTTATTATTTATAAAATATTATGTCGTAGAGTTATACCTCTTGCATGGCTCCTGTTTGTTTATATTGTCTGTGTGAATAAAAAATTGTTAATCATAACAAAAGAATATAATCCAAGATTGTCTGTGGCTTTGTTGTAGCTCACTGAAGTCATGATAGGCACTGAAATTTCTCTAATAGTCCAGTTATCTGCAGCATGACCACCCATAAGGGACAGAAGCAAATGACACAGGGTTAAGCTTGATGTGGCACATTATGTACGCTCCCCAGAAGCCTTTTGATTTCCCAGCACCACTCTGATAATTTGGTTTAATTAAATTTGCTCTGTTTTTATGTGAAGGAGTGAGACACTTCCTCAGCAGGAAGCAATTTCAATTTGAGCGGCGTGGAGCGAGTGAGTGCAGTCAACAAGACAACAATGAAACATACCTCCCTGTTATCCAGAGAAAATTGCAATTGGCCCCTCATTCGATAACAGAATGCGACAAGATCAGGCAAGCCCTGTTGTGTCTGAGACCGGCCAAACAGCTAACGCTGTCAACTTCACGTAAAAAACAGATTGAAGCAGAGAATCGACATTCCAGAGTTACATTTTATCGACACAACATGCGAGAGAAATTGGCCACATTCATTATGTGATTCAGGAGTGAAACAACTGACTGCAGCGGCTTCCCATCATTTAACATTTTATGTGTCATTAATGAGTTTTATGTTGGTGTGTCATGCAGCTACTGCAGTTCTTCTCATGTCAAATCATACAAAGTCACTTTATATACACACCTACAATGGAAAGTTTGTACTTTGTAACAAAAATTCGCAATGGCCTTACATTTAAAGAATAAAGCACTTTTGCTACTGTCTGGAACACAGCATGATCTACAACTGAAAATTACATCTAGACAGCATTGTAGCTGTGAACAGCATAGCCTATTACTTATCTCACATGTCTTGGGTCAATTATTAATGCTTTAACTTCACAACATGTTCAATAAATTTTTCACTATATTATGCTAGTTAACCATGTTGGGTGATTCTTCACTTAGAAGTACTTTTGACTTTAAATCTAGAAAAATTACTATGTTCCAGAAACATTTATCACATAAATCATTTATCATTGTCACAAAGTAGTAATAGTTTGGAAAATGGTGTGATGTTAATGACATTTTTTCAGTTTTGTAGTCAGTTAGTTAACTTTAAATATACATAATTTAAAAGAATTTAAATTAAATACTTAAATACTAATCAATTTGTTAATGACATCTAAGAAATCTACTCTAATCTAAAATGAATTATATTTCATTCAATTATATGTTCAAACTGTCACTCTGCTGACCTCATCACTTCTCATTTCTCATCAGAACTAAATATGTATTTTTCAGGAAACTCAATAGTTCTCTAAAATGCTTGCCATGTTTAGTACATGTCAGTTTTTTGGGAAGGTGATTGTTTGTTATTAAAAAACACATGCACGAGAATGAACCTCACTGGTTCTCGCACGCATCAGGCAAACATGCTTGAGCTTTCATTTACCATAACTGATGTGTGAGTTGATGAATGTTTATATGTGAATAAAAGTCTAAATTCAATCTGTTCATCATATTAAGTGATTGTGTCTCTTCAGAAAATTTGGACTAAACTGCTCGATTCATATGGATTATTTTTACTGTCTCTTTATGAACTTTTTGAAGCATCAAAGTAGTAGTTGCAACAATGTAGGGACAGAAATCTCTCAGATTACATTAAATATGTTCATTTGTGTTTCGAAGATGAATGAAAGTCTTGAGGATAAGTAAATGATAAGAGAATTTTCATTTTTGGGTGAACTACCCCTTTAAAGTGCACTTTTCTTTTTGGAATTTTCAATGTGAACACACTAATCACACTATTTATACTACAAAACGGCAAGGAATAGTATGCAAGTATGCGAATTGGGACATACATCATGAATATTCTACTCTTTATTTAGTGCTTGAACACTAGTCATCTGTGTTTCACCACTACTGTGGTGTAATTTAGGATGCAAAACCGTTTCATCCAAACACTTCATCAAGGATATCTTGAATCTCGAGGAAACTTTTCAGCACTTGTTTGTATGCTGTTCTCAGAAACATTATCA
Organism: Megalobrama amblycephala; assembly: GCF_018812025.1. NCBI lineage: Eukaryota > Metazoa > Chordata > Actinopteri > Cypriniformes > Xenocyprididae > Megalobrama > Megalobrama amblycephala. Next base: position 5,916,942 of record NC_063052.1, read on the forward strand.
TCATCAGGAAGCTGTCTCTATTAATGGTGGATTCCGTAATTTGCATTAATCATTTGCATAGACATGTACAGTTTAGTGAAAGTAACATCAGTATTATGAAACATTTGTATTTTAACTGCCACAATGATTTACAGCTTTTCTGCCCAAAATATCTAAAAATAGACACTCCAAAGTCAGACACATTACACACACTGTCCTCAACAACATCTATTTGACAGCAGACAGCTTTTCAACAGTGTGAATTAATCGATAAAAGATAAATTCAACAAATGTTTCTTAAATTCTTTCATGTGTGAAAAGCTGAATGCTAGTGCTTCCTGTTTCCTTGACTACAGATATACTTGGGTCACTGACCCACTGTACCTGCATGTTCTGAATCAAAGCAGCTCAGATTTTTGTATCCTGGTTGTTTGTTCTTTAATGATCATTAGCAGAACATCTGGTTTAATTCAGTTTACTCATTGAACCTCACATCTCCTGCTGTGTATCTTAGCAACAAGCGCTGAACAACAATAACATTAAGTTATAATAATGATAATGTAGAGAATATCCAATATGCATCAAGGATTATATGCCATTAGATCACGGTATCCCCATTGTGTCGCATTTGAGAGGATTTAGCACACCCCCTATAGAACAGATTCCAGCCACAGCTGTAGAAACATCCAAAGATCTGATCAAACATTTCTCAATAGCAAAAACAGCTTCAGACTTTGTAGTTCAAACTAGTTCTGTTCCATTTCAGATTCAAACCCTTTGAGGGATACTTTACTTTCTTTCACTCCCACCCATTCTTTTGACATTTATGAGCAAAACTCCATGAAGCACCAGAGCCATGCTAACCGACATATACTGAATTCAAAAGCCTTCTTCCACTGGTGCTCATTTGCATTGGTTTTGAGAAACAGCTCCAAGGCCAGAACAGAGTCCAAAGTTCCAACAATAAAAACCGCTTCTGACAATGCTTTGTTGTACCAAAGCATGAAATCTGGATTCTGCTATATACAAGAATCAGTCGGGGGAAACTCAAGTGTAAAGGACAGGTGCAGACACAGAGTAAAACCTGCACTGCTGCAGAATCGAGAGTGCCAGCAGTGGAACGGAGCCTGAATCTATGCTCTGCCAACCAGAAAAACACTATCTGCCTAATAAACATGTTAGGCAGGGCTTCTGTCCTGAGTGTTTGACCTCAATCCAACTGTTTTTGTGTCTAGATGCTTCTTAGATGTGGGGAAACCGATGGATTTAAGAAAATACATTGTGATCCTACTTAAAGCTGCTACTGTTGTCTGCAGTCATAGCTGTCAGGGCACTTTTATGTTGCAATAGGCTTTATTTTGTGCTGAGAAGGTACATTTACAGTGAACTGGTATTTACACACTTTGCTGACTTGCAGATAACCATCTGGCAGATCTATGTAATGATGAGTTATGTGTGATATGTGTTTAGCCATTATCATGCGTCTCGTGCACTAACTAATGGCATTACCCTTAGCCCTATTCTGACCAGGAAATATAAAGGTTTCAGATCAGCCGAATAAAATGAGCATGCGGAAAAAAAAGATATGTCTATTTGTTTAAGATAAAGTTGTAGAAGACTAGAATGTTCAATGCTGTTTCAAAGGCATTCACAATGAATGTATGACAATATATTTACACAGGTTACTTAGTATATATTACACAAATCAAAGGTCTTCATTTGCATTTTTATCTAATCATAAAAACATAAATGTGACGTGATGCTCATTTGTTTTGACTGGATGTAAAATTACATCAATATTTCCTCATTTTTGCATTTTGTGGGGCTTAAAGTCAAAATTTTTAAGGTAATGTGACTATCCAGAAATTCTAAAACAAAGTCTCATTAAAATGCTTAAATATTTGATAAAAGAAATATTGGCATTTAGCAGTTTGGTATAATCGTTTATTATTACATATTATATATATATATATATATATATATATATATATATATATATATATATATATATATATATATATATATATATGCATATATTACAGTGAAACCAAAAATTATTCAGACATGTTTTATATTTTTGAAATATTTTTACTAGTGGGTGCAGGACACTATAGTTCATTGATGTATGTTATGTATAGTTTATTTATGTAGCAAAATAAAGTAAACTGTGACATATTATACCCAAAAATTCTTCATACAGTGGACTACCAGTAAAATTGATAAAAATTTGGCACCAAAAATTATTCAGACACTTTGACCTGACCATGTTTTGCTTAAGTGATATCTGACATAATTAAGATGAATTTTTTCTGACACAGTTTAACTCTGAGATCTTGTCATATTTTATTACCATTTTTTAAGACTATAGTGAATAAACTGTATTAATGAATGAAACGTTCAAGGTGTCTGAATAAATTTAGGTTTGACTTTGGTTTAAATTTTGGTTATATTATATATATGTGTGTATATCTATCTATCTATATATATATATATATATATATATATATATATATATATATATATATAAAAAAAATATGTATAAATAACCTAAAAATCATTTAATAAAACCACTTTTGTCCCTGGCTGTCAAGATAATGTTTATTATTATTATTATTATTATTATTATTATTATTATTACATATTTTGGTCTTTTATGAAATGTCTCATCAAATGGAGCATCCAAGATTAAAAAAATATGAAATATATTTTTAAAAAATGCTAATTTATTGAAAGTGCATGGAAAGTATTTATACTTTTTACTGGATAATTACATCACTATACATTTTTAAAGCAAGTAAATCAAAATAATTGTAGAAAGTATTCTCATATCTCATAAATGAACAAATTAAGTGTAGAACTCACTGTCTTGAGATGATTTTTTTTTACACGTTGGAATAATTCTTATGGTAAATGACATGTTGTATTTAAACATCCATGCCTCTTATACAGAGGCAAAGCTGAGAAATCAACAGATGACTCCCGTCTCTATGCGATGATATGTGTAGAATCTCTGAGACACCTAATCATCCACACTTACTCAATTCCATCTCATTCCGTTACATTCCACTTTTCCCTCAATCGGTATGCAAGGAATTCTGTCGTATAAATAAATAGCAATGGGATACAGTGTCCGCCAGTCCTCTCTCACGCGCGCCATACAAAATATCCGAGAGGAGTTGAGTTTATGTAGTCACAGTCTTAACGCACTCATTCTCATTACATATATTTCTCCCTCCGCGCAACTTTTCCAGTCATGTAGTGTTCGGGTGGGTTGATATTAAAGGACCACTTACCCCAGACGACCATCCGTGGATCAGCTGTTTCTCTGGTCTCGAGTTTATATGATCAGCGCAGGTTGTGCGAGCTCACAGCAGCACTCAAACAACATGCTGTATTTACAAACGATCACAGAAGACAGTGCCAGTGAGGCTGGAGAGCTGCAGTGCGCACTGAGATGTGTGCCACACACATACCATTACCGGTCCGGTGCTGCTGTGACTCTGTGCCTGCGATCCTCCGCTAGACTTCACAGATGCAGAGGGGTGGAGTGACAGATCCCAGCAGCGCAGTGTGTCACGGGAGGTGTAGTTCTGCTCATATGGCCACTGCAACAAAGCACCGCAAACGGGTGTGTTCAGGTGGCAGCTTTCAGTTTGTGGTATGGATGGTGTGAAAATGAAAAATAGAAAGAAAACAACAACAACAACAAAAAAAAAAAACTAAGTAACGACATTTTATGTCGTGAGGTTTTTAAGATTGTTGCATTTTAAGCGAGGCCTTTAATAATGTGTAGGCTATATTTCCATATTAATGTTATTTTATATTTTATTATGATGCTTACATTGCAAGGCCATATAAATTTAAGTCAATTAAATATATATATTTTTTATTGATATACAAATCATATCATTAACTTTTACATTACATTTTAACTTGACATATATGTCAGTGTGGGGGGGGGGGGCTAAATGAATGCAACATTTAGCTGAACTTTAGCTTTAACTTATTATTATATTTTAGTTTTTTTGCGTTTTGTATTTTATTGTGTGTATATATTTATATACAGATGTAAATTGCTGCTTTTTTCAAAAGTTAGTTTAGTCTTATTGTTGGAACAGCTCAATAGGAACATGTACAGGGTTGCTAAGGGGGTTGCATTTTTATCATAAAATAATAATAATAACAGTAATAAATAATCTTTATCCAGTGATATATATATTAGGGCTGTCAAGCGATTACAATTTTTCATCGAATTAATTACACAATGTGGCGATTAATCTAATTAAATGCACATCAAATTTGGCTGAAAAATTACCCACTAAAATAATTCATTATTGTGTTTCATTGTGGCTGTAGCTTGTATGCGTTCCGGTCTGTTGTGTTTATGCAGTTTTTCTTCAACCACCTTGTGAATTGACACTATGCACTTATGCACCCCCATACCATCAGAGATGCTGGCTTTTGAACTGAACGCTGATAACACGATGGAAGGTCTCCCTCCTCTTTAGCCCGGAGGACACGGCGTCTGTGAACAAGAATGTCAAATTTGGGCTCGTCTGACCATAGAACACTTTTCCACTTTGAAACAGTCCATTTTAAATTAACCTTGGCCCACAGGACATGACGGCACTTCTGGACCATGTTCACATATGGCTTCCTTTTTGCATGATAGAGCTTTAGTTGGCATCTGCAGATGGCACGGCGGATTATGTTTACCGACAGTGGTTTCTGGAAGTATTCCTGGGTCAATTTAGTAAAGTCATTGACACAACCATGCTGGTGAGTGATGCAGTGTCACCTGAGGGCCCGAAGACCATGGGCATCCAATAAAGGTCTTCGGCCTTGTCCCTTATGCACAGAGATTTCTCCAGTTTCTCTGAATCTTTTGATGATGTTATGCACTATAGATGATGAAATTTGCAATTTGACACTGAGGAACATTGTTTTTAAAGTATTCCCATCTTTACTTCTGAGAGACTCTGTCTCTCTAAGACATCCCTTTTATAGCAAATCATGTTACAAACCTGATATCACTTAACTTAATTAGTTGCAAGATGTTCTCCCAGCTGAAGCTTTTCAAAATTTCTTGCTTTTTCAGCCATTTGTTGCCCCCATGCCAACTTTTTTGAGACTTGTAGCAGGCATCAAATTGAAATGAGCTCATTTAGTGGATAAAAGTGTAAAATTTCTCCCTTTTTTTAACATTTGTTATGTTATCTATGTTCTATTGTAAATAAAAAATTGGCTTATGTGATTTGAAAGTCTTTTAGTTTTAATTTTATTCAAATTTAAAAAACGTCCCAACATTTCCTGAATTCAGGTTGTATTCATTGAAAAAAAAATTCATTAATAGTGTATTATATAATTGAATATATATATATATATATATATATATATATATATATATATATATATATATATATATACAGTACAGTCCAAAAGTTTGGAACCACTAAGATTTTTAATGTTTTTAAAAGAAGTTTCGTCTGCTCACCAAGGCTACATTTATTTAATTAAAAATACAGTAAAAAACAGTAATATTGTGAAATATTATTACAATTTAAAATAACTGTGTACTATTTAAATATATTTGACAAAGTCATTTATTCCTGTGATGCAAAGCTGAATTTTCAGCATCGTTACTCCAGTCTTCAGTGTCACATGATCCTTCAGAAATCATTCTAATATGCTGATTTGCTGCTCAATAAACATTTATGATTATTTTCAATGTTGAAAACAGTTGTGTACTTTTTTTTTCAGGATTCCTTGATGAATAGAAAGAGAAACAGAACAGCATTTATCTGAAATACAAAGCTTCTGTAGCATTGTACACTACCGTTCAAAAGTTTGGGGTCAGTAAGAATTTTTATTTTTATTTTTTTTTAAAGAAATTAAAGAAATGAATACTTTTATTCAGCAAGGATGCATTAAAATCAATCAAAAGTGGCAGTAAAGACATTTATAATGTTACAAAAGATTAGATTTCAGATAAACACTGTTCTTTTGAACTTTCTATTCATCAAATAATCCTGAAAAAAAATATTGTACACAAATATTTTGTACAATTGTACACATTAAATGTTTTTTGAGCAGCAGATCAGCATATTAGAATGATTTCTGAAGGATCATGTGACACTGAAGACTGGAGTAATGATGCTGAAAATTCAGCTTTGCCATCACAGGAATAAATTACTTTGTGAAATATATTCAAATAGAAAACAGTTATTTTAAATTGTAATAATATTTCAGAATATTACTGAATTTTTTACTGTATTTTTAATTAAATAAATGTAGCCTTGGTGAGCAGACGAAACTTCTTTTAAAAACATTAAAAATCTTAGTGGTTCCAAACTTTTGGACTGTACTGTATATACACACAATAGGCTATAAAATGACAATATACTCCAGTGATTTACTTCATAACAATAGCATCAGCATGGAAAAACCTTGAATGTCACTATACTGGACATTATGCAGTGTAACAATTTCACCCAACAGTGCTTCTTTCCAAACACAGTACCCAACCTTGCTATCTGCCTTCCTGGTGAGCATCCAAAATTATAATTAGAACAAGAAGCAATGACAGCAATACTAAAATAACTTTTAACATGCATTATAAAAGGTTAACCCCCTCCCTTGAGGGTTCTGCCTTCGGTGCTTGTAGCTTTCTTTATTTTGGATTTAATGGTGGCAGGAGCATTCATTGTCATTGTTTCAGTAAGGAAAAGAGAAACTTGTTTTTAGAAAGGGCTTGATAGGAAGTTCAGCTTCAAGCTCGTGTCTAAAAATAGTTCTAATGTGTGACCAAACTGTGCTCTTAGTTGTTCAGGAAAGAAACCCTTGTGGTCGTCAGAAGCATGAGAACTGGGCCTTAGTCACACATACTGTATATGTACGGGACAAGATGTTTTTGGCATCATCAGAAAAAGTCAACTTGTTAGTTTCTCAAAACAGCATTGATTTGCTATATGAAAAACTGCACGCAGTGCTGACGATATTTGCACATTTCTGAATAGTGCGCACATTTATTTAGCTGTTGAAGTGTGACAATAATAAACAGCCAGGCACAAATATTGATGTTGTTCATGTTAAAGATCAAGCTGTACATTTTACATTGGCCTAATACAAAGCAGAGAAAGGCCTGTACAAGAGTTTGCAAATAAAATATATGTATCTAAATGATCTCTGTGCAATAGTTTAATAAATATATACCTGCATTGGTTAAAATATTGCTAATTTAACTGTTAAAATTGAACATACATGTATAAGAGCATTTTAATAATATTCATAGTATTCAGTCTTGAGGGCTTATATGTCTATACTTCTGAAATATAGCACAGTTCAGATGTTCTTCAGCTTGATATTACTCATTCACTTCTTATTCAAAGTACTAAGACTAAGACTGACTTGTGACCAAACTGCCACACTCTCATATAACCCCTCGTCTGTGCCAGAAATAGCTACAAGAATTTTGATGTGCTTGTCAGTTTAGTATTCAAACTGCCTATATAAATCAATTCAAAAGCACAGGGCGTATTCTCCATTTGAACTCTTGCATAATTCTGTTCTTATAACATGTCAAATTTAGGGACTGTACAAAATGCCACAATGGGAGTATGGTCTTTAAAAAGCAGTTAGTGATGACAATTAATTGCAAAAGGCTGTGGAAAGTTATGAAAACCATCTTGATACCACATTATGATAAAAGTGTTTGGCTGGTTATTGGCACGATATGACATAATCAACATGATTTCTTGTTGAAAGTACATTTAAACTAATTAAAGTTAAGGGCTGTCCAACATATTATGCACGGGGGTGTGAAGGAAGATACGGCAAGATTAATCTGTGAATATGAACTGAATGAACTCAGCATAAAATGATGTGGAAGGTAAACCGTAAGAATACACTATCCACTTGCGCCATCTACTGGATGTGGTTCTTTTTTTTTGTCAATAAAATGTTCTACACTGAAAATGCACAGAATACAAATGATGTAGCGAGCGGTATTTATTTACAACTGTTTTATTTAAGTACAGTATTGACTCACAATGAATCCCAGAGTTTCAGGTAAAATAATTAAAGCATTTTAATGCCTTTTTTTTTTTTTTTTTTTTTTTTTGCAACAGCAGCTGCTTAGAAGAAAAGTACAGTTATAAGATGTTATATTGATGGAAAATTATATTTTATCAATAAAATATTTTTTATAAATATCAATATAATACTATAAGAATTTAAATGAATTAATTAATTAATTAATATGGACATTCAATATAAATAATATCAAATATGAAATACAATATGTAAGAAAGGTATATGTATTATATGAAAGCATATAGGCTTATAATCTTTTTGAGCTTAAAATTGTTTAGAAATTCTGCATGACAAAAAAAAAACAGTTTCTTCCCATTAAAACAATGCTTTCATATTTTTTTCATATTTCATATTGCATATTTTTAAATATCACATTTTTACAATTGAACTTTCAAAATTACAAAATTCAACAAGTTCTCGAGACATTTCACAATTTTCAAATTTAGCAAGTTCAATTTGAAACAGCCTGCAGAACTAAGTAAAATAAAATAAAATAAAATAAAAATAATATTGAAATTAAAGGGCTGCACAAACATATATTAAATTCTTTTTTTTTTTTTTTAAAAAACAGCTTTTTGATTTGTTTTTATTTTATTAATGCTCAGTAACATAAGAACATTGTCAAGGAATTGCATACAAATACACATATACAAAAAAAAAAAAAAAAAAAAAAAAAAAAACAACAACAACAAGGGTTATACCAAAAAAAAAAATGAAAATCAAAAGAAGACTAGACAAAGATACAAGAATGTATACACTATCATTATTGGTACAATAATATACAGACATTGATATATAGGGAAAGCTTTTAAATATATATATTTTCTTTAAACATTTCTTCATAATATTTTATACATTTTAGGGATTTTTTGTTATTTATATATCGAAGAGATTTGAGAAGTGATATTAATTCAGTATAATTCAGAATATTATTTTCTTTATTTTATTATATAAAATAAATAAATTAACAATGTACTCAAGGGGTCTATTTTTGTCATCCATATAATAAAAATAATGTCTTTTAGACAGAAAGAATGATTAACATTGGTAGAATAGAAAATATAGGAGCCAAGGTCGGACCAAAATTGTTTTGATACAGGGCAATCATAAAACAGATGAGCAAATGTCTCGTCTGCTAGCTTACAAAAAGAACATGAGCTGTCAACGTCCAGATATTTACTTTATAGATCTTATTTTGTGTTGACGAGCCCGACTGCATACGTCATCAGCAGGTGAAAGGTCATGTAGAGAAAGATGGCGGCGTCCAGGGGAGCAGTAGTGTTAAAGACGGTTAAGAAAATTATAGTACAGTTTTGCCCCTTTGAATCTAATGTTCGCTCCACAAGGTAAGCATAGCCTACTGTACATATCTCTATTTACATTAAATGAGCGTGATTAATGTTGAACAGGTCTGTCTGTTAAAGTAAAATCATGAGCTCTGCTGTTTTTGTCGCCCTATAATAGCGGTCATAGGGACGGAATATTAAATGATGCCAATTATATTTATTTACATGTAACTGCATGTTTCTCAGTTTGTAGACATTTGGTTTTAGCGTTCTTCTTAGCAGTAGTCGACGCTGTTGAATTTTTCTCCACACCCAATATTTCACTTTAGCGGAACAAAGTGCACTAGTATATGCCGATTATGTAATAATCGAAATTATTGTTAAACGGTACATGAACATGATTATGACAATTAATGGTGCTTGAGTTGTAAGCTACTATGCTAACTTTCAAGTATATCTGTGAAATCTCTAGCGCCCCTTTCAGTCTAACACAGTAATTGCAGCAGGCTGTCAAACTGTTTTGAACTGGAACTAGCAGAACTGTGTTCGAACGAACTAGTATTTTCCTACTATGAATATTGGCACAGCACGTCAATTTTTTTGTATGCATTGTACATTACTTTCCAACCTCAATTCCAAATGGCCTTTTTTGTATGTCTTTTGAATCAACTACCATGAAATTATTCTCAAAGTTTGGGAAAAGCAATGCAAAATTAACTACTCTAAATGAATGTTATTGATGTAAAACGGCCCACTCTGTATTATTTATTGTGAGCTGTTTACTTCAAGCGTCACTTGAGGTTTGTTTCCCACAATCCTCAAGTGTTTGTTGCATAAATGAAATATGCTTTTAATTATACCTTCATAAATTCATAAGTTAGCCGCACTGCATAACTATCCAGTCCCAAAAAACACTTCAGCTATCTTATTCGCCTTTCCTTACCGCAGAGAGTTTCTCATCATGGTCGGGTCTGAAAAAGTCAGAGGCACAAATATGAACTGTGAAGTTATCACAGCAGTAAAGCATGACCGATCAGAGCCTACGATTGACATCACATTCTGTGAGTGACTTAAGTTTAAGTCTGAATTACTCTAATATTATAAAGAGGCATTCAGTATAGTTAACACATAGTTGTTTTCTTTTGCAGTGGATGGAGAGAGGCTGGTGATGAAGGGATCCAAACTAACCACTCAAGAAATGCTCTCAGCCTTACAGACCCGCTGCAGTGCTAAAGATCCTCAGGCTAAAATAGGAGACAAGAAGTAGTGTATTCTGTGTATTGTATTTATATTTGCGTGGATGTGTAATAAAATCGGTATCTGTCATGTCTTTGTGAGTTGAAGTCACTTTGTCCTGTACAGTTTTGGTGAGACTTCTGAATTAAATCAACAGGCCTCTATATTCAAGCATACAACTTTTTCTACTCATCTACTATTTCACTATAACAATCATTGTGTGGAAATGTGAACCTGATTTGACCAAACAAATGTGTGGGTTATTTTTTACATCACATCCATGTAATTAATGAATTGGAGAATTTCTGCTGTGGTGTCATTTTCTCAAAAGGAGATTTACAGGTTTGTTATTACATACTTATTCCTATTAGAGAATAGTATGCAGTATACAATGTATTCTGCACAGTATCCAGTAAATAGTATGTCAGTATTCCCTTCTAAACATTCCAAATATTCAAGCAGGACTCATAACCATTCATTTGGTAGAGGTTTGTTATTACATACTTATTGCCTACACTGTAAAAAAGAATTGTTGGTTTAACTTAAAAAAGTAAGTTACCTGGTTGCCTTAAAATCGAGTTCATTTGAGTTAATACAATGTAAGCGATTGGTTTAATCAACAGAAACTTAAAATATTATGTTATTGAATCACATTAATTATTGAAGTTGATTTGACAAAAGAAAACATGTTGTGATAACATCAAAATTACAGTGCATTAGAGAATAGTATACAGTGTATTCTGCACAGTATCCAGTAAATAATATGTCAGTATTTCCTTCTAAACATTGCCAAATATGCATTTGAAGCAGAACCCATAACCATTCATTTAGAGTCTGGTTTTCTTGTTCTGTATCTGAATGATTATTTATGTGAAAATATGTCATTTGCTTTTGTCTTTGATATTATTTTTGTTAAATGCTTAGAAAAAGCATTTAACTTTTCTATATTCATTGTAATAAGCATGTTATTACATAGTTATTAGCGTACAAATGGTAACTTTGCAGTTACACTTTATTTTAAGGTGTTATTGTTATATATTTAAGTACAGAGTAATATTACTTAACAATATGTACTTACTATAGGGTTAGGGTAGGATAAGGGTTTGGTTGAGGGTTAGTTGCATGTAATCATGCATAATTTACTGTTATTACTATGATAAGTACATGTAACAAGGACACTAAAATAAAGTGTTACCCATTTTGCGAAGAGTAAGGTCTAATTAGTTAACACATTAACTAACAATGAGTAATACAACATGTATTAACCTTAGTTAATGTTAGTTAATAAAAATGTTCATATTCATGTTAATTCAAGGTGCATTAACTAGGCTAATGTTAACAGATACAACTTCAGTGTATGAGTAAATGTTGAGGTTAACTTTAACTAAGATTAATAAATGTTGTTGAAGTATTGTAGTTCATGTAAACTAACTATAATGTTATCAAAATGTTGGCACAGTGAGGAAAGGTTTCATCTTATAGTTGGTCAAACACGTCATTCTAAAAATATTCAGCCTATCCATGTGCATGATCCTTGTGATTATTATCCTCTGACCCAGTGAATGTTATTTGACCGTTTTTGTGGTCGCAAAAATGCGAACTCTTCCCCAGTCCTGGGTTGCGTTTGCGGGTGGGAGGTTGAGGAACTCCGCTCAGTGACGCTGGATGATCTGATTGGCTAGTGTGATCATGCACGTGCTGGAGGAGCTATTGAAAAACCCTGCAGTCATTCGATCAGATCACATCAAATCTGAGCTTTGAGCTGTTGTTTGAGTGACAGGGAACATCATCATCCGGAAAAATGGTTGACAAATTCGTGGGGACATGGAAGATGACCACCAGCGACAACTTTGACGAGTACATGAAGGCTCTAGGTATGATTCTTCATCACTTAATAATTTATTAATTAATCAAATGCATGTTATTTTGCACACTTTCCATTTTGCTAAATGCAAAAAAAAAAAAAAAAAAAAATTGTCACTGCATTATTAATTCAGCAAGTTAGGATTCTTTTTCTGTTAATGGTCATGGTTATAAAGGTGTCTCGTGACTGAAAGAGGCGCGCTTCCTTTTTCAGGTGTCGGTTTCGCGACTCGTCAAGTGGGAAACCGGACCAAACCCAACCTGGTCGTGTGTGTGGATGACCAAGGGCTCATATGCATGAAGTCGCAGAGCACCTTCAAAACTACTGAGATCAAATTTAAACTGAACGAGTCATTCGAGGAGACCACCGCAGATGATAGAAAGACTACGGTTTGTTATGGAGTAGTCGGAATATTTTCAGTGGTTTGAAGCTATCTATGATATGAAGTTAACTGGCTCCTCTATCTCTTTATCTGCAGACTGTCGTGACTCTTGAGAACGGCAAACTTGTGCAAAAACAGTCCTGGGATGGCAAAGAGTCTACGATAGAGAGGGAGGTGTCGGATGGGAAATTAATAGCTGTAAGCATTCTCTTTCATTTATTATAAACACGACATAGTATAGTTAATAACATTATTTTATAATGCTTATAAGATAATTACTAATGCACATTCAAAAATGTAACTTTATTTTTATTCAACTTAATATATTTCAGTTAATATTCAGGGTTCCCACAGAAAACTGGAAATTGGTGATTTCCAGGGCAGAACGGTCATGAAGGCTTCTGTAGCCTATTGAATATACTGCTTTATAATTTTTAATCAACTCTAAAATATTTTCTTCTGCTACTGTTTGCTCTTTGTGAGCAAACTTTATAAAATGATTGAAATCCTTATCCAGTAACCATGAACAGCTAAATGTGCACACGAAAATAGGGACTTTAACTTATTTTAAAATGTGACCTAATTATTCCCTGCTCAGATGATAGAGTGCAGTAGTCTAGAATAATGTACATTAACAGTTAACAAATATTGTTCTGTGTAAACTAAGTGTACAGAACAGGTGGTTGCAGATAATCTCTGAGTAAATTGTTTCCTATTTGCTTTCTCAGTTGAATTTTATGAGGTATTTATAACCATATCTTCTTTTTGACCAGAAATGCACGATGGGTGATGTGGTGGCTGTAAGGACATATGTGAAGGAGGCATGAAGTTATCCAATCTGGATTTGAAGATGCCAGGCTCAGTTCAATGAGCAAAAAGCCAAAGTGAAACGTTATTTCTCTACTGAAAATCTCGTTATTTTTGACACCAAAGAAAATGCTTGCTGACCCTTTTAAAATGCATTTATTATCAGTCTTTATGGTGCTTTGAATAAAGTTGTTTTTATTTGCCTTCAGCTGAGTTGTGGTTTGTTGATCCCTGTTGTTTTAACATAGGCTTAGTCAAAATGCATGTGTCAACGTTTTCGAAAAATCTAGGCCAGAGATTTAGTGCTGACTCACAGTAAGGAGTACACTTCTCATTTGTGCATACTATAAAAGATATCACATAATAGAAGGCGTGACGTTTTCTTGTGAGAAACAAGGATTAGGCAATGCCTTCTCACGAATTATATGGTGAGGTTAACTGTCAAATACTACATATCTATGTCACATCCAAGAAATCCTTCAATTAACCACTTTCACTTCATCTGCCCTATTGTTCTAGTCTTCCATCTTTTGGAATCCTTACATATCTGTTATCATCTCAGAAAAATGTGTTAAAGTGTTTAATGGTTTAATTATTCATGTTGGCTAGGCTGACTCCTTAAGGAGCAACAGAATGTATTTTCTCACAGCATTTAAAATGAAACTGAGTAATGCCATTTTAAAACGCAGTTGAGACTTGCTTCATGACATGAGGTTCATATTATGTTTCTGGGTGTGTATGGAAATCTCTGGAGATTAATAAACAAATTTATAATATTTAACTGTCCTGTACTTCTTAATAAAAAAAGGCTAGTGATGTGAAATGTCACCTAAACTATTACAATTTATAACAGCCAGGGATCATAGATTCCTGGAAAAATGCTCCTGGCTTTCATCTATAAGTGTTCATAATGTACATTATTGGCCCAAATCAAATCATTGTGATGAAGTCATTTACTATTTTTAAAAGCTTCTGACTGAGATTTCTTCACTAAAAATGAGAGTTTACATCTTGATGTGATTTATATTCATTAAACTATCCAAAATGTCCATGTGCATGATCCAGATGGTTCTTGCGTTCCCATGTATTTTTGGCCCTTCACCTCAGTTGGATGAAGACAACAAGAGAGTTACTGTAACAGAGGACTGTGTTCAAGGGTACAGAGGATATGTATTTCTTTCCTCCTTTTAGTCGAACATTTCCCTTTTTGAACATAGTTTTAGCATGCGTAATGAAATTGGAACACAGCGAATCCCCAGAGTCGTCCTTTTGACCTACACAAAGAGCAGAGAATGTTCCACCAGTGGCTACTTTCCCAGGACAGGAAAGTGTAGAGATATACTGATTGTAATTGACTGCAAAAACAGCTGAAACAGGTGGGTTATGGGCCAGCTCTCTCTGTACAGCCTATTCAATAAAAACAATGCATTTTCCTATTACCCAACCTGTACAAAGTTTAAAAGGTGGAAGGTGGTACTAGAAAGGTGCTTTGAATGTATGAAGATTTCATTTTTCAGACACATATTATAGTGTTTCCTATCTGATTTGATTCGGATTTGGCCTGATGCACCTTTCATCGCCATGCTGAGATCAGAAGAGCAGAGCATATGGAATGATTTACTTCTTAAAAAGATGTTTGTTGTCATAATAACTGAGCCAAAGCTCAGAGAAGTTAGATTACAAGCAATAGGTTTCATGTTTGTTATTACAGAATTAAGGGAAAGTGCTGTTGCCCCAGTTGTATCTAAGAGTTATACGATTAGACATATAACAAGATAATATGCAGTATTGATTTTGTATGGAAAGAAAACCATGACATGGTATCTGAAGCGTTTTTGTTGTCATGGCTATGTTTTGTAATATTTTGTAAGAATGTTGCATTGTTGGACGACAAATGACATTATTTGTTACACTGCTATGTGGAATACTTGATTCTGAGTGGTCAGTTTATTGCGCTGTCAAGCAGTGTATATTTCCAAATATTCGCTGTCATCATAGCAACGCTTTATAAAATCTTATATATATCTTCCGCGTACGCGAAACCGCCGCTACTTTCATGTCTCTCTTATCCAGTGTTGGAGGTAACGCATTAGTTAACTTGAGTTAAGTAATCAGATTACTTTTTCAAGTAACTAGTAAAGTAACTAGTAAAGTTACTTTTTCAAATAAGTAACCCAAGTTACTTTTTCATATTTATTGACTGACAGCTCACCTGTCCCCATGTTGAGAGAAATGTGTTGTGTGCGCTGTGCAAACATGATGGTTATTGTAGTTCTGGGCTAAATGTGAACATGCATTTACTCATCTCACTTGCACGAAAACATTCAGTATTCCTCAAAATGAATAAAAACAGTGAAGCGCAACCTCAGAATTATATGCAAACCTGTAATAATTAACTAGCCTATATTAAATTACACAAATATACTTTATGTATTTAAGCTCACTTTATTAACCAGCGTCTTTGCTTCTGACCTTCAATGATCTAATTCAACCATACTAATAAGAAAAAATTACTTTAGATTAGATTTAGAAATGATAAAGCGTTGAACTTCCTTCACCTGTACACTATTCTTCTTTAATCCAGAATGGCAGCACAGCTGAAAGGTTAGTTTGAGCTGCGCCCTCTACTGTACAGGCATGAATTTGCATTTCACTTTTGGTGTGAAAAGGCCTTAATATTTGTCAAAAATATAACTTTTTTGTTGTTTTTAAAAAACAAACAAGCAAGCCCGGCCCAGGTGAAAAAAAGTAATGCAAAAGTAATGTAACGCAATTACTTTTTTAGGGAGTAACACAATATTGTAATGCATTACTTTAAAAGTAACTTTCCCCAACACTGGGCTGGATCAACCTGTCGCTCACATGAGATCACAGCAATACAGCGTTGCCAATTCTGCAGTTTTCCCATGGAACTGTGCCTACTTTTACACTGTTGCTGCTGCCCTATTTTTTTTATTTTTACAGAATGAGATTTTTACTCTTCGGAATGAGATTTTGAGATGCTACTTTTAATGAGAAATCTTGCAGCAAGAGCAAACCAAAACAATCTAACAAAATTCCAGATGGACAAAATCAAGTCCTGCCCTACAATTTCTCTTGTTCGAGAAGCCGTTTCACTCAGATATATGTTACTATAAGGAAGAAAAGACTATAGCAGCTTCCATTTCATGGCGACTTTAATAAACTATTTTATTTAATTGTGGAGGCATTACAATAATATACAGCTAAAGTTATTAATGAATTTCTATATTTTTAAATATTTTTATGCATTGATTAATTTTGGTGAATCTCCATGTAACAAGGTAGGTTATGTACAGTAAGCTGGTCTTTATTGACCGGTTAGAGGATCAGATC
Organism: Megalobrama amblycephala; assembly: GCF_018812025.1. Classification (NCBI taxonomy): domain Eukaryota; kingdom Metazoa; phylum Chordata; class Actinopteri; order Cypriniformes; family Xenocyprididae; genus Megalobrama; species Megalobrama amblycephala. Next base: position 5,933,941 of record NC_063052.1, read on the forward strand.
TTGTGAGCGTCTGTGTTTTGCATTATGGGTGTGTGCACAGCTTGCGGGATGTCTCAGTATTGTGTGTCAGATTCAGAGGGGTCCTGTCTTAGTGTGTTGACATGCGGACTGTTTTGCTTGTGCAGATAACACTACAGGAATGAAATCATATCCTTTGAGTAACATCTGGAAAGCTGTACAGCAGGAGAGCGATCGCACCCTTCCGCTCACTTTCCTTACATTGGAACGGACAATCATTATCGGCCTGTGTCGGAGATCAGGGCCAAGGTTACAGTCCCTCACACTGCAATAAAACAGCTTCCTCTGTTATTCACCTATCAGAAGAGCTTCTTTCAACCAGAACCTATAGGGACCTGCAGACTTATCCGATAATAGACCGTTAGCATGTCTAGCATGTCTGTAATGTTCACTAGTTTATCAATATTAATCTTCCTGAGGCCTACCATGACCTCTGTGTTTTAATTGGTCAATTCATGCCTCAACAGTAGCTGATATGTTGTTGCAAAATGCTTTGATTTGCAAATCAATCTGTCGACATAGCTGCTGAAAAGGGTTTTGAGTTCACTTCAGTTGCCTGGTGGGAATCAGGGTTGCTATGTGTCAGTTGCTGATATCAGCAGGGGCTTCTGGGAAGCTTGTTGCTATGCAACTAGCCTGTTGGACTCCAAATCCAGCTCGGAACAAAAAGAGCTGCAGTGGTCACTGAAGGAGGGACGTTCTTGGCCAAAGAATCCATTTATTAGTACATGCTTGCAAGAAACTGGGCTGAAAGATTTGAGTTCATAACTGACCTCATGCTTTAGCAGAGAAAGATTTCTTGTATTTACAGCCATTTCTCAAGGCTGTAAATGCAAGAAATCTTTCAATCGTGCGCAAGATTTACTATTCCGTTCCCTCAATTCGCTAAATCGTGCGCAAGATTTACTATTCTGTTCCCTCGATTCGCTAAATCGTGCGCAAGATTTACTATTCCGTTCCCTCGATTCGCTAAATCGTGCGCAAGATTTACTATTCCGTTCCCTCGATTCGCTAAATTGTGCACACAATTTCTATTCCGTTTCCTTGATTCGCTAAATCGTGCACACAATTTCTATTCCGTTCCCTCGATTCACTAAATCTTGTGCAAGATTTACTTTTACGTTCACTCAATTTGCTAAATGGTGTGCAAGATTTACTATTCCATTCCCTCGATTCGCTAAGTAGTGCACACGATTTTCTATTCCGTTGCCTCGAATTCGGTAAATTGTGCACACGATGTACTATTCCGTTCCCTCGATTCGCTAAATCGTGTGCAAGATTTACTATTTCGAAAAAATGAGTCAACTATATCTCTTTAAGCATTAAATCTTTAATCTTTAAATCTTTTTTAGATTATATATCTTAATTACCACACACTCTGTCTTCTTTTTGTTCATTTATTTTTGAACTATAAGATAGCGAATCGAGGGAACGGAATAGTAAATCTTGCGCACGATTTAGCGAATCGAGGGAACGGAATAGTAAATCGTGTGCACGATTTAGCGAATTGAGGGAATGGAATAGTAAATCGTGTGCACGATTTAGCGAATCGAGGGAATGGAATAGTAAATCGTGTGCACGATTTAGCGAATTGAGGGAATGGAATAGTAAATCGTGTGCACGATTTAGCAAATTGAGGGAACGGAATAGTAAATCTTGCGCACGATTTAGCGAATCGAGGGAACGGAATAGTAAATCGTGTGCACGATTTAGCGAATCGAGGGAACGGAATAGTAAATCGTGTGCACGATTTAGCGAATCGAGGGAATGGAATAGTAAATCGTGCGCACGATTTAGCGAATTGAGGGAATGGAATAGTAAATCGTGTGCACGATTTAGCGAATCGAGGGAATGGAATAGTAAATCACGCGCACGATTTAGCGAGTTGAGGGAATGGAATAGTAAATCGTGTGCACGATTTAGCGAATCGAGGGAATGGAATAGTAAATCTTGCACACGATTTAGCGAATCGAGGGAATGGAATAGTAAATCTTGCACACGATTTAGCAAATCGAGGGAACGGAATAGTAAATCGTGTGCACGATTTAGCGAATCGAGAGAATGGAATAGTAAATCGTGTGCACGATTTAGCGAATTGAGGGAATGGAATAGTAAATCGTGTGCACGATTTAGCAAATTGAGGGAACGGAATAGTAAATCTTGCGCACGATTTAGCGAATCAAGGGAACGGAATAGTAAATCTTGCGCACGATTTAGCGAATCGAGGGAACGGAATAGTAAATTGTGCGCATGATGTACCGAATCGAGGGAACGGAATAGAAAATCGTGCGCACGATTTAGCGAATCGAGGGAACGGAATAGTAAATCGTGTGCACGATTTAGCGAATCGAGGGAGCGGAAAAGTAAATCGTGCGCACGATTTAGCGAATCGAGGGAATGGAATAGTAAATCTTCCACACGATTTAGCGAATCGAGGGAATGGAATAGTAAATCTTCCACATGATTTAGCGAATCGAGGGAACGGAATAGTACATCGTGCGCACGATTAACCGAATCGAGGGAACGGAATAGTGAATCTTGCACACCATTTAGCAAATCGAGTGAACTAAATACTAAATCTTCCACACGATTTAGCAAATCAAGTGAATGAAATACTAAATCTTCCACACCATTTAGCAAATCGAGTGAACGAAATACTAAATCTTCCACACGATTTAGCAAATCGAGTGAACGGAATAGTAAATTGTGCGCACGATTTAGCGAATCGAGGGAACGGAATAGTAAATCGTGCGCACGATTTAGCGAATCGAGGGAACGGAATAGTAAATCTTGCGCACGATTTAGCGAATCGAGGGAACGGAATAGTAAATCTTGCGCACGATTTAGCGAATCGAGGGAACGGAATAGTAAATCTTGCGCACGATTTAGCGAATCGAGGGAACGGAATAGTAAATCTTGCGCACGATTTAACGAATCGAGGGAACGGAATAGTAAATCTTGCGCACGATTTAGCGAATCGAGGGAACGGAATAGTAAATCTTGCGCACGATTTAGCGAATCGAGGGAACGGAATAGTAAATCGTGTGCACGATTTAGCAAATTGAGGGAACGGAATAGTAAATCTTGCACACGATTTAGCGAATCGAGGGAACGGAATAGTAAATCGTGTGCACGATTTAGCGAATCGAGGGAATGGAATAGTAAATCGTGTGCACGATTTAGCGAATCGAGGGAACGGAATAGTAAATCGTGTGCACGATTTAGCGAATCGAGGGAACGGAATAGTAAATCGTGTGCACGATTTAGCGAATCGAGGGAATGGAATAGTAAATCGTGTGCACGATTTAGCAAATTGAGGGAACGGAATAATAAATCTTGCACACGATTTAGCGAATCGAGGGAACGGAATAGTAAATCTTGCGCACGATTTAGCGAATCGAGGGAACGGAATAGTAAATCTTGTGCACGATTTAGCGAATCGAGGGAACGGAATAGTAAATCTTGCGCACGATTTAGCGAATCGAGGAAACGGAATAGTAAATCTTGCGCACGATTTAGCGAATTGAGGGAACGGAATAGTAAATCGTGTGCACGATTTAGCGAATCGAGGGAATGGAATAGTAAATCGTGTGCACGATTTAGCGAATTGAGGGAATGGAATAGTAAATCTTGCACACGATTTAGCGAATCGAAGGAACGGAATAGTAAATCGTGTGCACGATTTAGCGAATCGAGGGAATGGAATAGTAAATCGTGTGCACGATTTAGCGAATTGAGGGAATGGAATAGTAAATCGTGTGCACGATTTAGCAAATTGAGGGAATGGAATAGTAAATCTTGAACACGATTTAGCGAATCGAGGAAACGGAATAGTAAATCGTGTGCACGATTTAGCGAATCGAGGGAACGGAATAGTAAATCGTGTGCACGATTTAGCGAATCGAGGGAATGGAATAGTAAATCGTGCGCACGATTTAGCGAATTGAGGGAATGGAATAGTAAATCGTGTGCACGATTTAGCGAATCGAGGGAATGGAATAGTAAATCGTGTGCACGATTTAGCGAATCGAGGGAATGGAATAGTAAATCTTGCACACGATTTAGCAAATCGAGGGAACGGAATAGTAAATCGTGTGCACGATTTAGCGAATCGAGGGAATGGAATAGTAAATCGTGTGCACGATTTAGCGAATTGAGGGAATGGAATAGTAAATTGTGTGCACGATTTAGCAAATTGAGGGAACGGAATAGTAAATCTTGCGCACGATTTAGCGAATCGAGGGAACGGAATAGTACATCGTGCGCACGATTAACCGAATCGAGGGAACGGAATAGTGAATCTTGCACACCATTTAGCAAATCGAGTGAACTAAATACTAAATCTTCCACACGATTTAGCAAATCGAGTGAACAAAATACTAAATCTTCCACACCATTTAGCAAATCGAGTGAACGAAATACTAAATCTTCCACACGATTTAGCAAATCGAGTGAACGGAATAGTAAATCGTGTGCACGATTTAGCGAATCGAGGGAATGGAATAGTAAATCGTGTGCACGATTTAGCGAATTGAGGGAATGGAATAGTAAATTGTGTGCACGATTTAGCAAATTGAGGAACGGAATAGTAAATCTTGCGCACGATTTAGCGAATCGAGGGAACGGAATATTAAATCGTGTGCACGATTTACCGAATCGAGGGAACGGAATAGAAAATCGTGCGCATGATTTAGCGAATCGAGGGAACGGAATAGTAAATCGTGTGCACGACTAGCAAATTGAGGGAACGGAATAGTAAATCTTGCACATGATTTAGCGAATCGAGGGAACGGAATAGTAAATCTTGCGCACGATTTAGCGAATCGAGGGAACGGAATAGTAAATCGTGTGCACGATTTTCTATTCCGTTCCCTCGATTCGGTAAATCGTGCACACGATTTAATATTCCGTTCCCTCGATTTAGCGATTTAGCATCTTGCACTAAATCATCTGAGAATAGACTTTTAGCTGGTCATAGTTGGTATTTTTCTTTTTTGGCAGCTCAATATAAGTAAAATGATACCGTAGTCGCAAGTATTCAAAAGTGCTTTTATCATTTTGACAGTATGGTTGTTTTGTAGGCTGTTTAGGCTATTGTAGGCTATTGTTGTTTTTTAGCGAATCGAGGGAACAGAATAGTAAATCGTGTGCACGATTTAACGAATGTAGTGAACGGAATAGTAAATCGTGCGCACGATTTAGCGAATCGAGGGAACGGAATAGTAAATCGTGTGCACGATTTAGCGAATTGAGGGAATGGAATAGTAAATCGTGTGCACGATTTAGCGAATTGAGGGAATGGAATAGTAAATCGTGTGCACGATTTAGCGAATCGAGGGAATGGAATAGTAAATCGTGTGCACGATTTAGCGAATCGAGGGAATGGAATAGTAAATCTTGCACACGATTTAGCGAATCGAGGGAATGGAATAGTAAATCTTGCACACGATTTAGCAAATCGAGGGAACGGAATAGTAAATCGTGTGCACGATTTAGCGAATCGAGGGAATGGAATAGTAAATCGTGTGCACGATTTAGCGAATTGAGGGAATGGAATAGTAAATTGTGTGCACGATTTAGCAAATTGAGGGAACGGAATAGTAAATCTTGCGCACGATTTAGCGAATCGAGGGAACGGAATAGTACATCGTGCGCACGATTAACCGAATCGAGGGAACGGAATAGTGAATCTTGCACACCATTTAGCAAATCGAGTGAACTAAATACTAAATCTTCCACACGATTTAGCAAATCAAGTGAACGAAATACTAAATCTTCCACACCATTTAGCAAATCGAGTGAACGGAATAGTAAATCGTGCGCACGATTTAGTGAATCGAGGGAACGGAATAGTAAATTGTGCGCAGGATTTAGCAAATCGAGGGAACCGAATAGTAAATCGTGTGCACGATTTAGCGAATCGAGGGAATGGAATAGTAAATCGTGTGCACGATTTAGCGAATTGAGGGAATGGAATAGTAAATTGTGTGCACGATTTAGCAAATTGAGGGAACGGAATAGTAAATCTTGCGCACGATTTAGCGAATCGAGGGAACGGAATATTAAATCGTGTGCACGATTTACCGAATCGAGGGAACGGAATAGAAAATCATGCGCATGATTTAGCGAATCGAGGGAACGGAATAGTAAATCGTGTGCATGATTTAGCGAATCGAGGGAATGGAATAGTAAATCGTGTGCACGATTTAGCGAATTGAGGGAATGGAATAGTAAATTGTGTGCACGATTTAGCAAATTGAGGGAACGGAATAGTAAATCTTGCGCACGATTTAGCGAATCGAGGGAACGGAATAGTAAATCGTGTGCACGATTTAGCGAATCGAGGGAGCGGAATAGTAAATCGTGCGCACGATTTAGCGAATCGAGGGAACGGAATAGTAAATCTTCCACACAATTTAGCGAATCGAGGGAATGGAATAGTAAATCTTCCACATGATTTAGCTAATCGAGGGAACGGAATAGTACATCGTGCGCACATTTAACCGAATCGAGGGAACGGAATAGTGAATCTTGCACACCATTTAGCAAATCGAGTGAACTAAATACTAAATCTTCCACACGATTTAGCAAATCAAGTGAACGAAATACTAAATCTTCCACACCATTTAGCAAATCGAGTGAACGAAATACTAAATCTTCCACACGATTTAGCAAATCGAGTGAACGGAATAGTAAATCGTGCGCACGATTTAGCGAATCGAGGGAACGGAATAGTAAATCGTGCGCACGATTTAGCGAATCGAGTGAACGGAATAGTAAATCGTGCGCACGATTTAGCGAATCGAGGGAACGGAATAGTAAATCGTGCGCACGATTTAGCGAATCGAGGGAACGGAATAGTAAATCGTGCGCACGATTTAGCGAATGTAGTGAACGGAATAGTAAATCGTGCGCACGATTTAGCGAATCGAGGGAACGGAATAATAAATCGTGCGCACGATTTAGCCAATCGAGGGAACGGAATAGTAAATCGTGTGCACGATTTAGCGAATGTAGTGAACGGAATAGTAAATCGTGCACACGATTTAGCCAATTGAGGGAACAGAATAATAAATCGTGCGCACGATTTAGCCAATCGAGGGAACGGAATAGTAAATCGTGCGCACGATTTAGCGAATGGAGTGAACGGAATAGTAAATCGTGCGCACGATTTAGCGAATCGAGGGAACGGAATAATAAATCGTGCGCACGATTTAGCCAATCGAGGGAACGGAATAGTAAATCGTGTGCACGATTTAGCGAATGGAGTGAACAGAATAGTAAATCGTGTGCACGATTTAGTGAATCGAGGGAACGGAGTAATAAATCGTGCGCACGATTTAGCGAATCGAGGGAACGGAATAGTAAATCGTGCGCACGATGGAATAGCAAATCTTGTGCACGATTTAGCGAATTTAGGGAATGGAATAGTAAATCCTGCACAGGATTGTAAATCATGGGAACAAATTAGTAAATCGTTTGCTACTCATATGTTGTTGTTGTTGTTGTTGTTGTTGTTGTTTTTGTGCAACACAAAATGAGATCTTGTTTTGCACAATGTCTGAGCTGTGCTTCCATAAAACAACAAAATTGATGGTAATTCACTGTAAAATCTGCTTTTGTGTCCCATGGGGAAAAATAAAATAATCCAGTTTTGCAATGGAATATGTTTGAGTAAATAAACTAAATTAACTAACAAACTAAATAAATAAATAAATATTTTTAAAAAATAATTAAAAATGAAATTGTTCACTGTTCCTTTAATGCAATACTGTAAACATATTTTTTGATATTACTGAGCTGTGCTCTGTCTACTCTGTCTCCTCTTTTGAATTTGTTATTGGACTAAAAGAGAAAGATTTCTTGCTTTTGCATTCATTACTCAAGTCTTCTAAATCATGGAGTCAGCTTTGTTTAAGAACACTCCAATCTGTCCAAATTCTCCCTTTAACCTTGATATGTGGGATGTATCATGAAGAGAGTTTTAACTGATTTCCTTCCTCATCCTTTGGATTCAGTGAGGACATGTGATCTGTAATCCCATACAGAGCACTGCTCAGTAGGAGCCCATATAGTACAACATCAAAAAAGGGGCCAGTCAAAACAATCACAGATGTTCATCCTACATAATTGTAGAGGGGTTTCTCAAGGGCTCAGTGGTAACAGAACACAATTGTGACCTTGAAACTCTTGAATGTTAAATCTACAATGTGTTAAACATTAGGCTCCCAATTTCTGTCCAGCATGCAAACTTTCACTTGCAAATCAGATATATAGCAGTCTTTAATGCTATGTGCAAGCTTTAGCACTACATGTGCTTGATACCCGATTTTCTGGAACACTGTGAATCTTCCCATTTGGGACCAGATAAAGCACGAAAGGATCTTTGGAATTCTGTTTAGAATTCCTGTTAGATATAGTATGAGGAACATAGTACTCATCTCAGATAAGAGAATGTGCATGTGGGAGTTAAATCTCATTCCCATAACCCATTTTACTTTAAGACTGTGAAAATGGCACATTACACAAATATGGTACATACTGGGCCTTATGGGAAAGTATATGCACAGAATGTCATGTCAAGGGAATCAATAGTCATAACAGCAAAATTTGTTAACAGTCCAGAAGCAGAGAAATGGTGGACAGGGTGTGGGAAGGTATCCACATTTTGGCAAGGGGTAAAGGTTGAGACTGTGAAAATTCTTTTTTTTTCTCTCTTTTCTCTCTCTTGCCTTCTACTCCCCTGGCTTCCCGGGATTGGTGTCGTAAAAACAAGAGATATATTTTGCATGTACTCTTATTAAGTGCATGAAAAACTATAACAATTAATTGGATGAAGCCACATTCTCCAACAATGGCCCAGTGGATAGAAAAACTCGAATCTATTTATAAAATTGAATATTTGACTGGCCAAAGGTGGACACCTGTAAGTATATATTTACTTACTTACTTATATATTTACTTACTTACTTTATTTACTTACTTTTTTTTTCTTTCTTTATATAAATTATACACATTGTATAAAAATAAAGTTTTTAAAAAAATAGGCCTTAAAATTCTTTAAAATAAAAAATGCAGTTTTTCTTTTTCAACATGGTCAGTGAAAAGAGGGCTTTTGCCTTCAGAAAATGTTGACTGTCAATCTCAGGTAGTCAAACTATCTTTTCTATGAAAAGATTACTCTTTTCTTGTCATTTTTTTTGAAAATTAAAGAGTTAGTTCACCCAAAAATGAAAATTCTGTCATTAATTACTCACCCTCATGTCGTTCCACACCCATAAGACCTTCGTTCATCAGAACACAAATTATATAGAAGATATTTTTGATGAAATCCATGAGGTATATGACTCGTTCATAGACAGCAATATAACCACCACTTTCAAGGTCCAGAAAGGTACTAAAGACATCGTTAAAACAGTCAACTTGACTGCAGTGGTTCAACCTTAATTTTATGAAGCGCCGAGAATACTTTTTGTGTGCAAAAACAAAACAAAAATAACTTTATTCAACAATATCTTCTCTTATGTGTCATTCTCATACGTTGTTTAAGTTCAGCACTTCCAGGTTCTATAGAACGCCGCATGCTTTGTGCTGCTCACATGATCAGCTTTGGCCAATACTGAGCCGGCATTCGGATGTAAACATGGAAGCCTGCACTGTGCTTACTGCGGGTAAGGATGATGACAGGGAAGAGAAGAGTTTGTTGAATAAAGTCTAACATAAGTCTAACATAAACATTGTTTATGTTATTTCTGTTATAGACGAGTCATATACCTCTCGGATTTCATCAAAAATATCTTAATTTGTGTTCCGAAGATGAACGAAGGTCTTACAGGTTTGGAACGACATGAGGGTGATTAATTAATGACAGAAAATTCATTTTTGGGTGAACTAACCCTTTAAGTAGAAAAAAAAACAACATAATTGTAACACACTGTATTTCCCATAAATCAAAGAACAATAGTTGTTTGATAATTTTTCCAAAAATTAATGGCTGAGCTTGACAAATGAAGTCAACACTAAAATTTGTGTACAAATTCAGAAAATGCCTTGAAATATGGAATTTTTGAAAGAAATTAAAGTGGGAAAGCCATATTGAAACAGGGTTGCACACACACACACACACACACACACACACACACAAATAAGTAAGTAATTAAAAATAAATAATCATATTTTTTTTTTAACTGCATAATACATACAATAAATTGAATGAAAATTAAGCAGTAGTATGCCATAGTCGAGAAGGTCCTCTGAAGTGGGACAGGCTCACCTCTCACAGCAACTCATCTTACATAATTTTACATTTTGCCGAACTGGTGTTATGTTAGATTTAAGGCTGGACCTACATGCCTATGTTTTTCTAAAAAGCATATTTTTCTGTTTGAATTAAATCACCACCTCATAAAATAGTTACATTTTCTCATGAGTTTGGGTTGGACAGGCCAAAATCAAAAGGGACTTTAATGTGTTAATAACAATATACTTTTGAAGCCATGTTAATTGTAAGTTGGATAATAATTTATTAATTTAAAAACAACAACAACAACAACAACATATGATTTTTGCCTCTAATGCTTTGAATTTGTACCTTATTTTTGGGCAGGGCCATATAAATCCACTCAAGTCCTCTTACCCATTATGATCCTGTCACTGAAATGCTTGTTCTGTTCTGAATGAACAAAGTTCTCCAAACCCTTTCCGTTAAAGTCTTTGTTTTCAGCTGATCAATTTCAATACATGGCAAGCAATGAAAAAGTACTTTTTTCCTGTTGGAGAGGAGCAAAGGAATTTGACGTTTGAGCGTCATAATATGTTGCCTGCAGTTTATATAAAAAGAGATATATCTATGTGTTTTTATTTTTAAGAGCGCAAGTCTAGAGAACAATAGATCTGTGAACACCCTTTAATTACTTTCAAACACGTACTTCCACTCGCTGCAGGGGGGAGATAACATGGGTCTGTGATAGCTCAGAGGAAAAGGAAGCTATAAGTCATTCACTGACCTTTCTTCTTACTGCTTGTAAACAAAACACTTACGGGTGTACTTGAATTCAACCTCTGAATCCTCAAGGATTGAGATTTATTTGAAACACCAAACAGGATTTGGTGTAATTTAGGTCAAGTTCACCAATATATCACAACCAAGTCGTACCTAAAGATCAATGCCATTTTAAGAAGTACGTTACATCAAACTCAATGGAGCATCATATCCAGCATTTCTCAGGGAGGGTAAGTTAATGTTAATGGCATTCTTCTCTTCGTTCTCTTTATAATTGAAGTTTAGATCAGAGGTCGTGTTAACCGAATATTTTCCGTCATTGACCTTTTTTTTTTTTTAGCAGTGACGGAAACATCTGAAGGTCGAATCAGGGTTCCTACAAAGTCTCGAAAGTTTGGAAAATGCTTGATTTTAATTTATTTCTTCAGGGCGTCAGATGTAACTAAAAATATAAATAAAACCGGCTGACAATCGTTATTTTTTATTTTGTTTAATGTCGCGAGACACCCTCTGTTACACGTCTCATGTAATTCCATGTATTTGGCGCCTCGTGTATTCGCCTGGCGCGCAAACATCTGCATTAAGAAATGTTGCTTGCTGTAATTTTATCGATGACTGCCTAAGATGATAAATAAAAACTGATTGCGTCGACGATCAACAGACTGAAAGGCATCCTGTTATGTAAGAAACACACTGATGTGAGCGCTATGGGAGAATAAGCCTTTACCAGCCATTCCAAAGGTAATCGGAGACAAATTAATTTGACTGAATTCTGTAAAAACATTATTAAATTAATTAATATCGAATAAATATATAATTGTAATGTGGGGGGTTCTTTCCGTCGTGCACGTTTGTGTGGTTAAATTTTAACGTCTGCAGCATTGTATGCATTGTAGCTAGTCGAATGTTTAGTTTTTCATGATGCTTAGAGGACTAAACTTTAGGAGTGACCATCGTTTTTACCAGAGTGAGTTCTGTAAATAATCGTTCCGTGATAGTAGTAACCATAGCAACGGACGTGACAAAAACAAATCTGATATGACAATATAGATCAGAATAAATAAAACAAATCAGTGTTGGTTGAATATGTTTAGATTCAGTTAAATAGTCTATTGGTAACACTTAAACACTCTTTTTCACGTGTCCTTTTTAAAACAATGTTTATTTATTAAAATAATATTTTAAGGTATTTAAGGAAGATATTCATGTATTATATACTCATTATTATCATTATTATTCCAACCATCTACAAAAAACTCAACCTAACTTACAGTTGACAACAAATATACAAAAATATAACCACATTTTTAAAAAGTATCCAAAGAGTGATTTAATATAAGTTGTATTTATATTGAAGATTCTAATATTTTAGATTGTAGTTTTCTAAAGGGGTGCTGTTTATACTATTTATATTCTTTAATTTTGTTGCTGCTTGAAAAATGGATTTAGGGACCTTAAAAATGCTTGAAAAGTGCTTAAATTAAACTCTTCAAAATCTGTACAAACCCTGACTATGAAAAGTGACTCTTCATATATTAAAAAATGCATAATCTAGCCTATATGCTCCTATATCCTGTAAGTTCATGAATGATTAAAAATGAAAATGTGAATTAAAATGAAAGCTATTAAATGTCTTGTAATTAAAATATGAAAATTAAAATAAAGTAATAGATTAAGGTGCAATTTTTACGACCATATCCATCAAAATAAAGGACAATGTGAAAGTCTTATGCAACCACTGGTTTAGATGTACGTTTATATGAAATTTTATTCTTAGCACCATGCTAGTCTACCGTAGCTTTGCCCATTAAAGGGATAGTTCACCCAAAAATGAAAATTTGATGTTTATCTGCTTACCCCCAGAGCATCCAAGATGTAGGTGTCTTTGTTTCTTCAGTAGAACACAAATGATGATTTTTAACTGCAACCGTCAGTGGTATAATGCAAGTCAGCGGGAACTTGGACTATAAGAGTAAATAAAACACGACAAACAAATCCAAATTAAACCCTGCGGCTCGTGACGACACATTGATGTCCTAAGACACGAAACGATCGGTTTGTGCGAGAAACCGAACAGTATTTATATCATTTTTTACCTCTAATACACCACTATGTCCAACTGCATTCATCACTCGATTCGTTTGGTCTGATCGCACTCTGACAACGGCAGTGATTTCTAGCGCTCATTGAAGTATATGCGCGAGACATCACTGCCGCTGTCAGAGCGCGATCAGACCAGACCGCAACGGTTGCAGTTAAAAATCATAATTTGTGTTCTACTGAAGAAACAAAGACACCTACATCTTGGATGCGCAGGGGGTAAGCAGATAAACATCAAATTTTCATTTTTGGGTGAACTATCCCTTTAAGATAGAAATAGTGCTAAAAACATTATTGTTCTCCCACTTTCTAACCCTAACACAACAACTTATGTTTTTTCTGTATTCAAAGCTAAAGCGAAGTTCAGCATACCCCCTGAGACAAACATGTATGTGCTGGATGACAGTGGAACAGAGGTTGATGAAGAGGTCTTCAGCGACATCTTGGAGGAAAAAGCAGACATCCTGTGGACCATTGTTAACGTTCTTTCAGTTTCTGGTAAATGGTTGTACAATTACAGTGTACATTGCAGGGTAACAATACCAATGTGTTAACATTGTAATTTATTTGCTATCACAAAACCAAAACAGTAGCTTCTCACCAATGTCCAATTTGTGCTTTCTCTGTTAAAGGACCACTTTGCATATTTCCAACCTTATCTCTTATCTGTCAGTGTTCACATAAGGATGTGAAAAACTACATTTGAGATAAAATGGATTAGTCGGTAAGACTGTTGACCCGAGTACTTCTCAAAAAACAGTCAGTCTTGCTATCTAGTAGTTAATGTATCATGGCCTAAACTGCTTAAAGTCTGGCCACATTAACTACTAAAACTCATGTAATTTATAGATGGCAAAGAAAAAAGTTTCCTGTAAGCAATCTCACCATGCCTTTTTTTAACCTCTCCTCACTTAAAACTGTGGAAACATTGACTGAAATATTTTTTTGTAAATGGTGATCTTTTTGCCCTTTTCAGACTCTCCCATCCAGTCCTCATGCACAGACACCTTGTCACTATCATCACCCTCATCGGACAGTGATGCTTCTCTGATGTCCCCAAAAAGACAGCGCATTGATGACGCCTTTGTGATGTCCCCAAAAAGTCTACATACTGATGACAGTTCTTCACAAGCCAAAGAGGTGATGTTTTTTCAGAACATTTCTCTTTATGTGGTAAACATTACATTTACCTGTTACTGTTACCATAACATTTTTACCTGTTGTCAAGCTTGTCAAAAGAATTCTGGAACAAAAGCCCGGAGGGGAGAAAATCCTTGCAAAATATGCAATGACAGGAGAGATGAAGGACCGAGCACGCCGTGATCTCGTCAGCATTGTTGTTGCTGAAATGTTTGAAAAGTATGGGTAAGTAAAATGCTTTATGGTGCATGATTTGGTAAAGTGTATATTCATAGTATTCAATTGCAGATTTGGTAGTTGTAATCAAATAGGTTATTATCATTAAATGACAACCGTGGCCAAAGGGCTGTGGCCTTGCGCAGATCATAGGTTTTCCGGTGTGTTGATTTTAATACACAACATTTATTCCACAGACGTGCTCCCCCTATGGATAAAAGAGCACAGTATGCATTGGGGATAGTAACACTGTTCCCCTCTCTAAAAGATCCCTACTCCAAAAAAGGCTATGTGAGTACATATTTAAAAGTAAGATTAATCTTAATAAACAAATGAATAATGTTCTGGTGCATTTTAGAAGTCTAACACTTCTTTTCTAAAGATCTCTACTGATTCATGCTGAAACTTTTTTTTTATACATTTCCATCTTTGTTGATACTGTCTTTAGGAACACTTTTTTGACATAGACAGCAATGAGGGCTACATTGCCTGGAAGATTAAAAACACTCAGCGAGAACTCAGCAATGGCGGTACCAATGGGGGTAGGAGAAGGAGCTCTCACACTACAGGCAGCAGCGGACCAAACTTACAGAGAGAAGTGACTAAAGTGCAGCAGTTGGAGGGAGACCAGTGTCGTGAGGCCATATCTCTACTGAAACACAGCACAGACAACGAACAAATCTTCATGAAAATGAGAGAAACCTTCCAGCACAGGCAAAAGTTGATCCATGATCCTGAGCAATGCAGCACAGTGCTTACTGTGTTCCCAAGGTTTCTTGACACAAAAGGCCTGGTAAGTTGTTTTTTGTTTTTGTAAGCACATTTATTATGTTTTTGCAATGTCAAGAACAGCTGTTCAAAGATGAAAACGGTCACCTACCACTATTCCACCATCATCAAATACACATATGCTTGCTTCCTCCCCTTTAGGTGGTGCAAGACTTTGACCTGTTGTTTGGAGCTGAGACTTCATCAAAACTCCTTGAGAAATGGGATTTCCTGAAGGCCAAAGTAATAGAGCAAGCCAAGGACATCAGCAAGACACCCCTGCTTGATCATCTCATCCAGTCTGCAGAGGAGAACACTGATGAGGATGACGAGGTCCCAGGTAAATAATTTACATGAATCTGGTGTGTATCTTTCAAATGTCGACTTACTTAATTTATTTACCATGACAAATAGTTGTGTAGACAAATAATATATTTTTTAGGGCTGCAACAACTAATCGATAATGAAAATAATCAAGAAAGAATTTCATTATCGATTAGTTGGGTCTGTGACATCACTGTGGAAAATTCCAGTCAGTGATGTCACATCACAATGGTGTAAAAAGCATTTCTATGCATAAAACACATCTGAAAAAACAGAGCAGAGGTCGCAGAGTTAGCTGCTGCGGGAAAATTGCACAATACAAAACATGAGAATGTTTTATATTAAGTTCTTCAAACTGACTTGTAATTGTATTAACGTGGCCTGTCTTGTCAGATGCTGCGACAAATGTGTGTGATGTTTAATGTGTTTCGAGATGTGTTTTCCTCAGCATTTTACACAAGTCCTGACAGTAATTGAATCTTTGTAAACTTCACTGAATGAGCGCAAGTCCGTGTATCAATGAAACGGCAGTGGGAATGGAAGCGCAATAACCCTTGACTGAAGCCCACATTTTCATAGGCTTCAATTGGCACAATGTTTGAAGGAGAGCATTGTGCAGAATAAAATTTCCTCGATAAATTGGCCTTTTAATCCAACCAATTGATTAATAATTGACAGGTTAATTGATTATCAAAAAAAATGTTAGTTGCAGAACTAGTATTGTTATTGAAAAGAGTTTTGAGTTTTAATATTGATGTAGTATCAAAGGTTTTGGTCAGGTGTATATCATGCTTTAAGCAGGTGCTTCTGCCTTCTCAGGTTGGGATAGTGACATGGCCTCACTGCTACTGCTGGTCTACCTACTGCCACCACCTCCAAGTGGAAAGAAGGGAGCTGTAAAGATCAGTACCCGGGAAGCTATGGACCATGTAGTCAAATTTCATAAGGTCAGTGTGTCCTGATCTCCAATGGCAATAGCCATTGTCTAAAGGCAACCCCAGATTATTGATCTGTTTCTTTTCAATGCCACCTCCACATAATTTTAAGTCTGATAATTTATGTTTTGCCTCCTGGAAGTGCATAGCGAATAGAGAGTGGGGTTCACCTCTTTTGACTGCAGTCTTGTGCTCGTTCATTCTTATTTTCAGTTGTCTGTTTGTCTTTCCAATGTATTGGAGTTTGCAGGGACATGTGCTAAGGTAACCAACATTGATGACCTCTCTGTTTAATTCCCTCTCTTTGTGTGACCGTGGAACAAAAACCTTGGTTGCCTTATCACATGCTGAATATATCCTGCATGGGAAAGCTAACTGTGCCATCATTTCTATCAGAGTGTGACTTATCCATCAAAATGTGATGTTCAGTGTAGATTCATTTCAGTTTATTGTTATCTTACAGTCATGTCGCAGCCTTCAGGAGCACTCTGGTCCAAACCAGCGGAGGCAGCCCTACATCCTCGCAGTTGGGACGACAAGAAAGCACATCCACGAGTTCTACATTGCATTGGATGGTGATCTCCTTCCCTGCAAGGGCAAGTCTTCCCAGTCAGCCTTTGATGAACTGTTCAAAGCGCATTATGTTTTCGGCATCTCCTATGACCAGGCCTTAAATGGCATGTACACATTTGTGCAGACCACCATCTACAACATTGATGTAGGTCATTCTCACGAAACTCCCAGAGTCAAGGACCTAAGAGCTAAGCTCCTCAACTAAAGAGTTATGATGTTCAGATGCTTTGTTTGCAAGTCTAGTTGTTGCCGTTCAAATGTTGATCCGTCTTGTAACAGAGGACTTTCAGACACTTTGTTTTGCAGAGCATTTTCATTCGACACAGGGAAATGATCAGAATGTTTCCATGCTTAAAGTTGATAAATTGCACTTCTTTAAGCCGTTTGATCTGCAAACTACTTATGGTTTTGATAGAGATTATTTGTGGTTTTAGAACATCCATGAACAGTTAAATAAAACAGACATAAAAAGCACTGACTTGGAGTATTTTTCATTCACTGATGGTTCTAGGTTTACACTGCAGGTGTTGGAAACTATTGAAACACTGTAAATAAAAAAGTACCAGCTTTAGAGTACATTTGTACTCTCCAAGTGTTAAATAATAAGCTCAGCAAAGGTTCTAGGTTTACACTGCAGGTGTTCAAAAGCACTGAAACGGTGTCAAAAAGTGCTATTTATAAGAGTACATTTTAACTCTCCAGGTGTTCTAATGTAACTATTTTTGAGAGTATTTATTTTACACTTTTTACAGTGTTCAATGAACACTGAACTCTTGGACCTATATATACACTGAAACCAGTGTTCAGTGTACTCCTATAGAGTACATTGAACACTCTGATTTTTGCTGTGTACCCATTATGATCCTGTCACTGAAATGCTTGTTCTGTTCTGAATGAACAAAGTTCTCCAAACCCTTTCCGTTAAAGTCTTTGTTTTCAGCTGATCAATTTCAATACATGGCAAGCAATGAAAAAGTACTTTTTTCCTGTTGGAGAGGAGCAAAGGAATTTGACGTTTGAGCGTCATAATATGTTGCCTGCAGTTTATATAAAAAGAGATATATCTATGTGTTTTTATTTTTAAGAGCGCAAGTCTAGAGAACAATAGATCTGTGAACACCCTTTAATTACTTTCAAACACGTACTTCCACTCGCTGCAGGGGGGAGATAACATGGGTCTGTGATAGCTCAGAGGAAAAGGAAGCTATAAGTCATTCACTGACCTTTCTTCTTACTGCTTGTAAACAAAACACTTACGGGTGTACTTGAATTCAACCTCTGAATCCTCAAGGATTGAGATTTATTTGAAACACCAAACAGGATTTGGTGTAATTTAGGTCAAGTTCACCAATATATCACAACCAAGTCGTACCTAAAGATCAATGCCATTTCAAGAATGACAAATTTAACCCATTTCATTGTTGCTCAGTACTCTAAATGTGGAATACAAAGCAACTTTGAAGTGACGGCTGCTTGTCTTCGGCTTTGTCTGCACACAGCTGCAAGTATAGCAAATAAACATATACAAATGTCAGATGTTCTGGAATGCTTTATGTCTTTTCCCACGGCTAACTTTTGATCTAGAAAAGCCGAGGGGGAAGTAGTTCATGTGATCAGACAGGCAGGGCCACATATTGGGCTGAGAGGTACTGAATGGGCAACAGAAAGGGAGGTGGTGGGAGGTATATGAGCTCTGACCGCATGACGCCAAGCCCCTCACATAATGCTCACCTCTGAAATGCTGGAAAGCTGACATAATTAACTTAATGGGGTCTTTGTGTCAAAAAATGGCTACAAATCATATAAAAAAAGAATTTGCGTGCTCTTAGTTCTCAGTTAAGGAACAAAAGTACGTAAGC
This sequence comes from Megalobrama amblycephala, assembly GCF_018812025.1. NCBI lineage: Eukaryota > Metazoa > Chordata > Actinopteri > Cypriniformes > Xenocyprididae > Megalobrama > Megalobrama amblycephala. The sequence goes on from NC_063052.1 coordinate 5,952,876, forward strand.
GGAAGACGTAAGCAGTAAAGGAATCTGCTTTTTTCCTCTTTTTTTTTTTTTTTTTTTTTTTTTTTAAATATGGGTAGGTGTCATACTTTTAATTCATATTATGTGAGAGACTACATGTACTTTTACATGTTTTAGACAAAACAAAAATCAAAGCCCTAACAGAACAGAAAAACAAAACATGGAATCATTGTACTTTTAAAACCAAAACAGAACCAAACAAACAAACAAAACAGAATTTTTGTGCTTTCAAACAAAACAAAACAAAACAGAACAAAATAAATGAATAAATAAAAACAACATGGACATTTTGTACTTTTAAACAAAACAAAAACCAAAACCCTAACAGAACAGAAAAACAAAACAAACAAAACATAGAATTTTTGTACTTTTAAAACCAAAACAGAACAGAACAGAACAGAACCAACCAAACAAACAAACAAACAAAACAAAACAGAATTTTTGTACTTTTAAACCAAACAGAACTAAATAAATAAATAAAAACAACATGGGAATTTTGTACTTTTAAACAAAACAAAAACCAAAACCCAGAAAAACAAAACATAAAATGTTGGTACTTTTAAAACCAAAACAGAGCAGAACCAAAAAACAAACAAAACAGAATTTTTGTACTTTAAAAAAACAGAACAAAATAAATAAATAAATAAATAAATAAAAACAACATGGAAATTTTGTACTTTTAAACAAAACAAAAACCAAACAGAACAAAACAGAAAAAAACAGATTTTTTGTATTTATATAAACAAAATAGAACCGAACAAAAAATCCAACAAACAAACAAAACAGATTTTTTTAAACAAAACAGAACATAAAAACCCCCAAAACAAAACAAGAAAATAAATAAAAACAACATGGAATTTTTTTTACTTTTAAACAAAACAGAACAATAATAAAATACAAAATAAATAAATAATTTGTCACACCACCAGACTATTTAAAATGAAATAGTGTAGGCTTAAAAGAAGAAACAGTGTTTATCAGAGACATTGTAGTGCATTTAATAAAAAGTTATACAATGACTTTAAATATAGTAGACATTTCTGAAGTAAATGACTCACAATATCATGTGGCACACGTCTGAGGTTAAATCTCAGTGTGAGTGTGCTGATATCACATGATTTCCTGCACTGTCACCACATTTTCTTGTTAAACTCTCAACATGACGCTGAAATAACGGCATTTAAACCACCAACAGTCTAGACTTTCAGAGATATGAGATTATAAGATACCAATTCAGCAAAGAACAGATGTATCACTGCATGAAGGAATTTTATAACTTGAAATCATTCATGTTTTCAAGGTCATTATGCTATAAGAGTTCAGAAATAATAGCTTTCATTTAAACCAAAATACCTTTTTTCTACACCACTCAACATATGCGAAACTGCAAATGCAAACATTCATTTATATGCTGAGTAATTACATACAACGTTTGTTTTTACTCCACTTATTAATCAAAAGATGTGAGTTTTGAATGGCGGAAGATCAGGAGGGTTTGTGCTGTTCTTGCATGCAGGAAAGTTGACTCCTCATTTGGAGTCAACTTTCCTGTCCTCACTCACACCCTGATTTGGGTGTGAGTGAGGACAGTAAAGTGCTTAACTTGTATGGGCTAGGCTGTGACAAGGCCTGTTCACATCAAGCACGATAACTTAGCTTCCACAATAACACACAATATCGTTCTGTTTATTAAAAGCGCGCTGCAGTTTTGTCATCTGCCGCTTTAAATGCTCACGCTTTTTAAAGTCTAGTGGCTTGTGACTGGCTGTCATTGTTTTTAATGTTCATCAACAACAACAACAAAAAAATCGTTCCAAAGATATTTTTCACTGTGCAGTTATCGTTATAGTTCTGGTGTGGACTCTTTTTATATTTAAAATGATTGTTAGAACAATATCTTTATCGTTATCGTTATAGTAGTAATGGGAGAAACAAAGCTTTTCAAAGCTTCGAATCAATTGAACTAATTGCTTCGCCAAATGATTCACTGTTTTGAAGTGTTCAAAACTGTGTAAATGCAACAAAAACTCAGGCCAAACATGCATAAAATTGCTTTTAAAACCCCATTTCAAGTGTTTTATTGAAAGTATAATCTATCAAATACAATTAACTAATTATCTAATTAAATATGTCTGTGTAATATGTTCTTTTATAATTTTCAGGGCTTGCCCTAGCTGTTGAAAAAACAGCATATTCTGGTTAGGTATGTTTTGAAGCATGGAAGCTGGTTTGAGCTGGTCCTTAGATGGTTTATGCTGGTCAAGTGCTGGTCCTAAGCTCCTAAGCAACTAGCTCCAGCTAAGGACCAGCACTTGGCAGCTTAAACCAGCTAAGGACCAGCATAAACCAGCTCAAACCAGCTTCCATGCTTCAAAACATACCTAACCAGCATATGCTGTTTTTTTCAACAGGGTGTTTTGTTTGCTTTTTGGATGGCTCAGCTGAACAGGCCAATAAGAGACTATTAAATACTATTGTTCCTTTTAATTATAAAAATGTCTCATTACATCTACAAGTGCATAAAACTGATCAGAGATCAGGTAAAAACCATAGACACTTGTTCAAGGGTTCACTGCTGGGTTGCGAATCTCAGTGAATCCACATTATTCATGGGTTCACAGAGATTGCCTCCAGCGGTGAACCATTGAAATTTCGAAAGGTTTCAAAACAGTTATGACATAACGAAGCCTCGTTTACTGAAATCACGTGACTTTGGCAGTTTTAAACATGCTCCGAACCAATAATGCGAAACAAAAGATTTGTAAAAGTTTCGAAGCTTCAAGAAGCCGTTTCGAAAGCACCCATCACAATGTTATAGTTATCGGTGTGAACAGGCAATGGTCTCTTTAAGAAATGCTTTGAATTAACCATGAAATGATACTGGAAAACATTTAAAGGTGAAGTATTTAATCATTTTGTCCGCTAGAGGTCGCTAGAGGCCTATTCGAAACAAAGGCGTAGCTTGATGACGCCAAGTTTAAGAGCGGAATCTTGGGACATGTGGTCTTCACCTCAACGGATGGTGCAAAAGAATAGGGAACATGGATACGATTATTAACGTTACTATAGTATGAAGCAGAGCAGGACCGAGTGTTGTGGGAGCTGAACGAGGTAGTGATGGGCAAATGAAGCCTCATGAAGCACTGAGGCTTCGCAACCCATTGCTTCACCAAAAGGTTCATTACCCGAAGCTTCATTCAGCATTGCTCACTAGTGACACCAGCTACTGCGCAAAGAAATAGCAGACAAAATTAATCCTGAGCCTATGACCTGAACAGACATTTGTGCATTGCCTGGGTATAAAATAAAATATGTATCTTCTCTGTCTGACTTTACTTGTGCAGAGACAACTGGCTCAGACACACACACACTCACACACACACAGATAATTAATTATTAATAAATTATACCATACAAACCTAATGTAACCTAATATAATGTAATAATATAGCTCTAATAATACAATAACAACAATGACACAACTCTTTAACTCTGACTCTCCGACACTCTACTACTACTTCTGGTTCTACTACTCCTGAAACACACACAAGGTGGCGCGTGTTTCGAACCCCCTTTATCTGGAAGCGACATTCAAACCGAACCGATGACGTATTCCACACAAACCGAGGCCTCGTTTGTCATCGGTCACGTCATTTCTACATTCCCAACACAAGCCTCGCATCGACGCTTCATCTGGCACGCCCATTTATGCTCGACACAAGCTCCGAAGCCTCGGTTCAAATGTCCCATCACTAGAACGAGGCCGCTGGAGCGATTGCACAACACACGCCTCACGAGCAGCGGAACTTTTATTATGCCGCAGTCGCCGGCGCCGCTTCCGCTTTTCCGGTCATGAGTATGAGGTAACACATAACACAGCTCTGTTTATAATATTATTAGATACATTTGAGAGTGTTGAAAATGATGTTATAACGTTACTCTGTTCGTTCGTTTGGCGGCTGCTGTGAGACACTTGTTTGAGACACACTGCAGTAAGTTAGATTGATTTGATAAATGACATGCAATTAATTTTAAAACATATATATAACAATATATAACAACAATTCATTTTCTGTCTATAAATGTATCAAAACAGTTGTTCCCTTGTCTATAAAAACTTGTAATATATTTAAGCATCTTTGGTGTTTCCATGGTTTCTACAAAATAAAACCAGAAACCGAGGGTAACGCGGATATGACGCAATTGACAGGCGACTCCTCACACCTCCCGGAGCCTTGGTTAAAATTGCAATTTTCTCACCATTTACAAATAGTTGGAAACATTTGGGATATTGTAAGTACTCAAGTGAACAAAATATATAACACTGGCCTAGTGGTTTTTGGATATTTTACTGCAAAAATATTACATATTGCACCTTTAAATGTTCTTTAAATGTGCAGATCATTTGTTAACATACATGACACAGAGGTCAGCAAAGGTTTCAAGTCTCTAGTTGCCTCAGACATTGCACAGCTCTTGACACAATCACAATAGTAACAAAGTTCAAGTATAACACAATAAATATGAGTGTATCATGTCCTCCTCTGCGTTTACTGTGTGATTTCATTTTGAATACTTTAACCCCTCGTGATTCTTCACTTCAAACCGTGCAGGTACTATGACTATCTGCGTATCGACGGCAGCCAGACACACTCATACACCTCGCTCATAATCCTCAGCCGGTGGCAGGTTCTATGCAGGTCAGCATTTGCTAGACACAGCTTTTATTTGCCCCTGATTATTTCTGTGCAAGTCACCTCACATCCTGTCAGGGGTGATCATCCTCACATGGGCTGATTCTGTTCCGCCTGGGGGCCTCTATTCAGGGCCCAGCACAGTCACTAGGCCGGCCAGACCTAACTCACAGGCTGAGGGCAGCCCAGTCAGCAAATACAACACCAAGAGAGAATGAGAGCAACACACAGACATAAATACATCACAATCTTTTAACAGCTGGCCACCACAACAAGCGTCCAGGGACAAAACAGGGTTGTTTCCGGCAGACGGTTTTTGAAGCCGTCTGCCTTTGATCCTTTTGCATTGACATGTGGATGTCTAAATAAGCACAATTATCTTCAGCCAGTCAGTACAGCTACTAAGAGCTGAAACTCAATTTAGGACAGCTCGCAAGTAGAGTTTATGCTCCCTTTTTAAAATACAATAACTTTTAAGTTTGAGAATCTGTGTCATTACATTTATTTAGGTCACTATTTGATAATACAGAGATCAATTTAAATTTATTGAGAATTAACCAGTTCACTTCCGTCACTGCAAAATCATATGAATGACATTGACGCCACCTAGTGGTGATGAGGCTAGACAAGTTTCACTTCTATTTGAGGACGTTTTTTTTATTATTATTGTCAAGGAAATTACAATTTTTATTAATGTATAAACGAAATTGTCATTTTAAGGTCCTGGTTTTTTTTAAAATTTATTTTTATTTACCTTTTCATTTTAAACGGTCATTCAATGTGACTAATTATTTTATAAAAATACAAACATTCCATATATATATAAATCAAATTTTGCTAATTATTTTACTAATATATATATATATATATATATATATATATATATATATATATATATATGTAAATTGTAAAATAATTAGCAAAATTTGATTTAAATTACTTTTTGAGTATAGCAAGTGTTAAAACATACCAAACTTCCAAAAATAAATAATAATTTTTTTTATAAATTATACTTGTCTACCACTACCACTGTATTAATTTTCTAATTTTCCAAAAATTTCAGATAAATAATTTTTGTAGTGCTTTTAATAATAATAATAAAAGTTAGATGAGAAAAAAGCAAGTTTTCATCAATGTGTACCGTCAAGGATATAATTATGATAATAATTATTTTATTGTTTAATTATAGTAATTATTTTACCATAACTACTGAATCTCAAACAGTAGAGCATGGTGCTAGCAATGCAAAGGTCATGGGTTCGATTCCAAAGGAATACATGAATGATGATGAACTGATGAAATGTATAAATTTAGGCTACTTATAGGGATAGTTCACCCAAAAATGAAAATTCTGTCATCATTTACTCACCCTCAAGCAGTTCCAAACCTGTATAAATTTATTTGTTCTGCTGAACACAAAGGAAGATATTTTGAAGAAAGTTTGTAACAACCAGGCCACTTTGGGGCACCATTGACTTTAGTAGGAAAAAATACAATGGAAGTCAATGGTGCACCAGAACTGTCCAGTTTCCCACATTCTTCAAAATATCTTCCTTTGTGTTCAACAGAACAAAGAAATTTATACAGGCTGGAACAACTTGAGAGTGAGTAAATGATGACTGAAATGAAGAATTTTCACTTTTGGGTGAACTATCCCTTTAATGCAATATAAGCTAAGTATAGTAGTTTAAATATGTTAAAATTATTGTAATAATCAGTTTAAAATTATATGATCACTATATTAATATATCATATATAACAGAGTTTTAGATTAATCATGACTGTCTTTTCTTTGATTGCGTTACATCCTAATGGTCTTTGCAGCCTGCACCACTATTGGCTATCACAGGGGTGCACAAACAGTTAATGCAGTTTAATTTTGAGTTACTTGCACAGTTTGTGTCTTATGTAGCAGACATGCCTTTTTGCTATGATAAATGTAAATACAGAAACTGTCTTAGGCAGCTGAAGCGAAAAACACCAACTACAAATATATTAGCCTAGTGGTATATTCTGGCTGGAATGAGCAGTTGTCATGGCCGCTGCCTGAGGAGATTAGCCTCTTTAGGAAGTGGAAGTCTAAATAAGATTAACAAAAGGAGTCAACATGACAGCGGATAGTACAGAAGAAACGGTCAAAAACCGTCAGGAATCCGACAACAGTGACAACATGACAACGACTGAATACTGCGCGCAGCTGCAGCAGTGGATGTGGCGCTATTACTGTGGCTATGCGAGCTGGCAGAGTTGGGTGTTCATGTCCGCGCCGCTGTTTCCTCCGCCTCAGTTCGGTTGCCAGGCACCCGGCAGCTCCACATCTGCATATGCCGCGACGCCCGCTGACATCGCCGCCTGGTATAACCAGACGAGCCCACCGTCAAGCCGTCCAGCAGCTACTGCCACATCCAGCACTGCTGACAGAGGACCAGCACAGCCTGCAGGTAGCTGTCAATCCATTGCTCTGAGGAGATGGAGTAATTAGTTGCATCATTAAACACACGCTATCTTATGTCCATGAAGAATTGAACTAAATTAATGTACATTTTATGTACCTTTAGTATATCTCCATAATCCCCAGCTGTGTGTACTTTTAGTATTATATATCCCATATACATGTTATTTTAAGTGCATTAAAAGTGTCTTTACACAGCCAAGTTAAAGGGATTGTTCACCAAAAAATGTAAGTTCTGTCATCATTTACTCACCCTTAAGTAGTTTCAAACCTGTATGAATTTCTTTGTTCTGCTGAACACAAAAGAAGATATTTGGAAGAATGTCAGAAACCAAACAGATCTTGCCCCCCATTGACTACCATAGTACTTAGTTTTCCTACTATGGCAGTAAATGGAGGGTGAGATCTGTTTAGTTACTGAAATCCTTTCAAATATCTTCCTTTGTGTTCAGCAGAAGAAAGAAATTCATACAGGTTTGAAACTACTTGAGAGTGAGTAAATGTTGACAAATTTTCATTTTTGGGTGAACTATCACTTTAAAAGCCACTTCTGAAGTGCTTCTGTGCCAACTTTTCACTAAGATGTATGCCGTGGCGCATAACCTGATATTGCTGAGTTCAACATGTTCCTGGGTCAACATTTTTGTTGATCCTGGAACAACATTCAAATCAAATCAAATCAGATTTGAGGGAAAAGTTTACAGATTATGTCAAGTTTAGGCTTAAAATCATGAATTGGTGCTTCTACATCAGTGTTATTCATCTATCATTTCCCTCTGATTTTTGGGATAACTTATGGGTAGGGTTAGGTTTAGGGGTAGGAATAGGGTTAAGACTAAATTTTCAGACTAGAATGTTGTTCCAAGATCAACAAAATATGTCTAACTCAGCAATATCAGGACATGCAAAAGTCTTAGACCACACATAAATGAAACATATTCAACAAATAAAAAATATGAATTAAAATTAAGATTATAAAATGGATATTGACCCAATTATGGGTGTAATACAGTGGTCCAAGTAACTGTCATTAAACACATAATACTGTAACAGCCATATTATCTGTTAGTGGAAGAAATAAACGGTCTTGAGAATTCATGTGATTTCATGTGAAAATCATAGTATTTGATAATACTGTCTGCCTATGATGGCACTCTCTGTCCTAACGTCATCTTTTTTCTCTCAGGTAGAGAGTACACCATCCCCTCCCCTTTGCGTAGATTTCTGGCTGAAACTGTGGATTTCTTCCTTCTCTTTTGTGTAAAGGCAACCATAGTATTGTGGATCATGCATCTCAGTGGAATGAAGTGAGTTGAGAAGTTTTTCAGAACCAAAATGCTAACAAAAGTTATTTTAAATTGTAATAATATTTCACAGTATTACTGTTATTACTGTCTCTTCGAGCAAATAAATGCTGTGTTGGTGAGCATAAGAGACTTCTTTCATAACCGACTCCAAATTTTTAAACAGTAGTGTATATACAGTATATTGTGTAATGACAGTTCATATGTCTTTGATCTTCTAAACAGGGATATTTCCAAATTCATGATGCAGTTTATTGTGGAAGAGATTGATGAGACCACATCATTGGAGGACCTGCAGAAGATGATGGCTGTGGCTTTAGCATACAGAGTCCTTGTGTGCGTCTATGAAGTGAGTGAATCTCTGCAAGCTTTTTGCATCATTTGTCTTCCATTTTATAAGCCTTGTCTCTCAATCTGTTTGTTTTATTTTTTTAGAAAGATCCTTATTATCACTTAGTAACAATATCCGGTGCAAAGCCTTTGTAGTCTAGAATTAATCTGAATGAGTCTGTGGTTTTAGACTTTTAGACAGCTCAAACATTCCTTTAGTCTGTGTTCTGTCTTTATCTGCAGATCATCTGTATTTGGGGAGCTGGAGGTGCCACTCCGGGAAAGTTCCTGCTGGGTCTTCGAGTCGTCACATGTGACACGACAGTCCTAGTGCAGCCGAATCGGGTTTTGGTGGTACCGGCATCCAATGTCAGCTTATCTGCGTGAGTTATGCATGTATTTATAATGCATGGGTGGACATATATATATATATATATATATATATATATATATATATATATATATATATATATATATACACATACAGTATCTCACAGAAGTGAGTACACCCTTCACATTTTTGTAAATATTTTATTATATCTTTTCATGTGACAACACTGAAGAAATGACACTTTGCTACAATGTAAAGTATTGAGTGTACAGCTTGTATAACAGTGTAAATTTGCTGTCCCCTCAAAATAACTCAACACACAACCGTTAATGTCTAAACCACTGACCACAAAAGTAAGTACACCCCTAAGTGAAAATGTCCAAATTGGGCCCAAAGTGTCAATATATTTTGTGTGGCCACCATTATTTTCCAGCACTGCCTTAACCATTTTGGGCATGGAGTTCACCAGAGCTTCACAGGTTGCCACTGGAGTCCTCTTCCACTCCTCCATGACGACATCACAGAGTTGGTGGATGTCAGAGACCTTGCACTCCTCCAATAGGGTTTGGGTCTGGAGACATGCTTGGCCAGTCCATCACCTTTATCCTCAGCTTCTTTAGCAAGGCAGTGGTCGTCTTGGAGGTGTGTTTGGGGTCATTATCATGTTGGAATACTGCCCTGCGGCCCAGTCTCCAAAGGGAGAGGATCATGCTCTGCTTCAGTATGTCACAGTACATGTTGGCATTCATGGTTCCCTCAATGAACTGTAGCTCCCCAGTGCCGGCAGCACTCATGCAGCCCCAGACCATGACACTCCCACCACCATGCTTGACTGTAGGCAAGACACACTTGTCTTTGTACTCCTCACCTGGTTGCCGCCACACACGCTTGACACCATCTGAACCAAATAAGTTTATCTTGGTCTCATCAGACCACAGGACATGGTTCCAGTAATCCATGTCCTTAGTCTGCTTGTCTTCAGCAAACTGTTTGCAGGCTTTCTTGTGCATCATCTTTAGAAGAGGCTTCCTTCTGGGACGACAGCCATGCAGACCAATTTGATGCAGTGTGCGGCGTATGGTCTGAGCACTGACAGGCTGACCCCCCCCACCCCTTCAACCTCTGCAGCAATGCTGGCAGCACTCATACGTCTATTTCCCAAACATAACCTCTGGATATGATGCTGAGCACGAGCACTCAGATTCTTTGGTCGACCATGGCGAGGCCTGTTCTGAGTGGAACCTGTCCTGTTAAACCGCTGTAAGGTCTTGGCCACCATGCTGCAGCTCAGTTTCAGGGTCTTGGCAATCTTCTTATATCCTACGCCATCTTTATGTAGAGCAACAATTCTTTTTTTCAGCTCCTCAGAGAGTTCTTTGCCATGAGGTGCCATGTTGAACTTCCAGTGACCAGTATGAGAGCGTGAGAGCGATAACACCAAATTTAACACACCTGCTCCCCATTCACACCTGAGACCTTGTAACACTAACACTAAATTTTGAAATTCACATTATCTGCCCTATTAGGCATGCCAAACACATCAGCTGTTTTGATTTTTCACAGTGTATGATTCATAAAAATATATTAAAATCCTTGAAGACAATATTCTCTGGGATGTATTCTCTTTCTCATGTCTTAGTATCAGAGATACAAATGTAATTTTATTCATATTTTGTTTTTATTATTTTTATTTTTTCATTGAAATTTTAAAGTTTTAGTAATTTTGTTATTAGTTGATAAAATGTCAATAGTTTTAATTAATTTTTATTTGTGACCTTACATAATTATGTTTTTATTAAGTTGCCATTATGCGCCGGCATGTTTCTACAGCAGCCCTAAATGGACAAACACTCTAAATAGCACGTTTCATCACTATGTTGTTCTTGTTCTAAATCATTTGTGTTTTTGGAGGCAGCTTGCATCGTCACTACATTGAATACGCACAAAGTAGTAGTAATAGTTGTCTGGTTTATTAGAAGCAGAGACCATTCTTTGTTAGAAGTCAGAAGAAACCTCATTGCTTGACTGGCTAACATACTCTGCTGTCTCAGACAACAACATCTTTGTCTTGTGTCGGCCAGACGGCCACCGTAGCCTCTCTATTTTGAGTCACATGACACCGGGGAGAGAAAATGGCTAATTGGGCCCAATTTGGACATTTTCACTTAGGGGCGTACTCACTTTTGTGGCCAGCGGTTTAGACATTAATGACTGTGTGTTGAGTTATTTTGAGGGGACAGCAAATTTACACTGTTATACAAGCTGTACACTCACTACTTTACATTGTAGCAAAGTGTCATTTCTTCAGTGTTGTCACATGAAAATATATATATATTTATATATAGCATAATAATGTATTAAAAGTATTTTAATTAATTTGTTTTTCTTTCATTTTGCAGGTCCACAGTACGGGCCTTAAATAAAAACTTCTCTATCGCCTTCCTGTTCCCTATCTTTATCACGCTACTCTTTTTCCAACACAACAGAACTGTTTATGACGTTGTGGCTGGAACCATCGTGGTTCGGAGGAGAAGAGCCAGATGACTGTCTGTTTGTGTCAAAGTCATGTGAAAACGGCCCCTGTCAAACATCAAGCGCTTACAGATGTTCTCAGTATTTTATTTGAATATATCAGCATAGTATGTACAGCAGATTTGCACTAATGATCCTTGTATTAAAGTATGATTACATAGCTATTGTTTACAACTCTGAGAAATATCTGCTTTCTTAGACAGGTTACTGATCTTGTAACAGACAGTATTTCATGTCGAAGAATGATGAGTGATATCAAGCTCAAGACACGTTTTATGTGGACATGCTTGGAAATTTCATCCGAGTGGAATGTTTGACTCTAAACACAGTTTAATCCACAAGGTTTTCATAACTTCTCCCCAGATTCAAGCTTTATGGCCCAGACGAGTCTGTTATTAATCTTACCAAAGGCAGGGAATTGAGCTCGCATTCATCACGTATCCTTCCACACATGCTTGCAGCCGTCCGGAATGTTCCATTCCTGTTGTAAATTCAGTCGGTGGCTGATATGCCTCACTACATTTCTCAGGGTTTCTTAAAAACCTGTTGTATGTGTCCTGTGTTTCAGTTACGATCTTTGATATGTAAAGAATTAAGTGTTAAATTTTGAAATTCACATTATCTGCCCTATTAGGCATGCCAAACACATCAGCTGTTTTGATTTTTCACAGTGCATGGTTCATAAAAATATATTAAAATCCTAGACAATATTCTCTGGGATGTATTCTCTTTCTCATGTCTTAGTATCAGAGATACAAATGTAGTTTTTATTCATATTTTGTTTTTATTATTTTTATTTTTACGTTTTCATTGAAATTTTAAAGTTTTAGTAATTTTGTTATTAGTTGATAAAATGTCAATAGTTTTAATTAATTTTTATTTCAGTTTTAGTTTTAATTATTTTAGTACATCAAGTTAAAATCGAAATATTAAATGAAAATTAGAAATGTTGCCTTGGTAACTAGCTGAAATAAAATAAGTTTAAGCTTTTTATATTTTTATTTCAGTTAACATTCATTATGTTTCAAGTAACTAGAAGGTTTTTTTTAACGGTTTTTAGTTTTAGTTAACAATAATAACTGTCATACCATATCAGTACTAGATTAAGAATGATGAAATTACTGTTGTGTAAAGAATTAAAACAAACAATGCTTCTTGATAACCACTAGGTGGTGATATTTGTTTATAAACGCATGCTGGAACTCTAATTTGACAGTCATAGTGTTGAGTTCTTTGAAATGAAATGCAAATGTCCTTTGGCATCATTCAATTATACAGTCACATTCCATAGATAGCATTGACTTGTTCTGGTAAGAATGACTCATCGAGGATTTAGATATTTGAAATACATATTTCATCCATAACCGTAAGGCCTGTTTTTTTTTGTCTTTCTGTTTGCCTGTTCTGGTCTCTCTGAAGGTCTTGGAGTCCCAGGGGCAATTCCTCATAATCAAAACCTTGTGGACCAAATGAAGAAAACAGACACACGGGTTGTCTTAGGACAAATGTGCACACCAACATGCACTCACAAACACTTACAAAGTCTGATAAAGCAAGGTTTTGAAAAAACATCACAAGATGATACAAGTTCATCTGATAATACATAGTGAATTTTTAGTCTTGTGCAGCAGGAGTTAATTTTTATATGCATTAATGGCACTTAAAAGGTCCTTAGTGATTTTTCCTCATCAAAAAGAAATGATAAATGTTTAAAGTACAGTCACATGAGATGTACTGCAGTCATATATCAATAACCTAATAAAAGCTGTTTAATTTTACATGAGCAGGTCATCTCATAGAGGCAGCCATTTTGAGATCACATGACCAGCTGAATACTACTCACTTTATCCTGGAAATCCCCTTATTATTTGACACTTTCACAGAATAAATGAATAAAGGCTAACTGCATATAACACTTTTCTATGATAGAATCACTAATCACAAACTTTTGCTGTGATTAGTTTTTACTGCATCCAAACCACTAGGTGTCAGTGTAGGCCTAAGTATAAGACTTGGCAACATAAAAATGGTGAAGGCTGTGTCCGAAATCTCATATTCTCTTGAGTAGGTACTTATTTTGAACAAGTAATTAATTCAGGACCGCTAAAAAGTATGATCTATATATAGTATGAATGTGTGTAGTATGAATTTAATCTGGACATACTACATTTGCCATGTTGTCTTTATCATGTGACCTATCAGCATCAGTTGCGTCACTAAAGTGTTAAAGGTGTAGAATTTGAGAGGATCTATTGACAGAAATGCAATATAACAGTGGTTCCCAAACTGGGGTACGTGAGGTGACAAAAGGGGGTACGCGAACAAAATGCTGAGAAGTTAAAATAATATTAAAATCGAGCATCTATTTCTAACTGCCAAAATGTCATAAATCCAGTACATTTAATAAAATTACCTCATCATTTGCAGTAAAAAATGACTGTATCCACACAAGCAGCATGCATATGATAGACTGTGTGCAGAATCTGCTGCCTTAAATCGCGCTCAATTACTGTCGTTCTCGACAATGCACCTTTGTAAAAGTGGGGATTCAGCACTTACTCGCATGAAGAACAAATACAGACACAGATAATGGATTAATTTCGATTTAAGACACAAAACTTCCTCCGATACAAAAACATACCTTGTGTGAGTTCTTGTATTTAATGATGATAACGAGCAAGAACGCAATTGTTCCCAAATATCCACATGACTGCAAACGTGACATTATTATACAACAGGTCAAAAAATAAAATGTACATTTTAAACACAGTATTTACTCTATTTTGCAATGAAATAATAGTTCTAACGAAAACCACAGCAGAACTACAACACACATCTGTGTTTCAAAAACAATTCTGCGGCTTTGAACGAATCGTGAGAGTCAATGATTCAATGATTCATTCACAGCCACTTGCTTTGTTACTGAATGAATGACTCGATGACTCACTCATAAAAACAGTGACTTGCTGCCACCTACTGGCGGTTTTAGTTTAATATTTAAAAGTTTTACTTCGTTTTACCATCATTGCATATTTCTCTATTGAAAATTTTTTTATTTAAAACATTATTTATTTTATAAAGTTATTCATAAAGGTAAAAAAAAATGCACTGGAAAATCAATTTAGGGGGCAAATATTGTCGCTTAATGGTAAAGGTGTGACTGCAGTCGAAGTGGAAGAGAGGGGGTACGCGGAAGGATGGTAATCCCTTCAGGGGGTACTCCACGCTAAAAAGTTTGGGAACCACTGCAATATAAGATACATAACTATGTTTTCAGTGGTATATAAAGACCTTACATAATGAACCATTATGTTTTTATTAAAGGCGCTCTAAGCGATTCTGAGCGGAGTAACTTCCTGTTGACGTTCGAAGTGTTGTCAAACAAAACAGAGGCTAGCTTGGCCCTCCCCTCCGTGCTTCCTGAAACAGTCATGAACGCGCATTTAAAAAGCTTGCGTATTGACGCTGCTTGTCGGTTATTGGCTGGAGCATGTTTATTATGTTAAGTGGTCCAGGCTGCACCAGTTTGTTTTTATTGCAGTTTTCGGAGCTTGTGGCGACTACAGAGACCGCGTTTTTTTACAGTGTGTTCAGGGGACAGGCAGCTAGCGCATAGTGAGGAGATGTTTGCGGTATGTGACAAAAAAAAATTGGGCCTAAAAACGCGTCAAATCGCTTAGAGCGCCTTTAAGTCGCCATTATGCGCCGGCATGTTTCTACAGCAGCCCTAAACGGACAAACACTCTACAGAGCACGTTTCATCACTATGTTGTTCTTGTTTTAAATCATTTGTGTTTTTGGAGGCAGCTTGCATCATCACTACATTGAATATGCACAAAGTAGTAGTAATAGTTGTTTGGTTTATTAGAAGCAGAGACCATTCTTTGTTAGAAGTCAGAAGAAACCTCATTGCTTGGCTGGCTAACATACTCTGCTGTCTCAGACGACGACATCTTTGTCTTGTGTCGGCCAGACGGCCACCATAGCCTCTCTGTTTTGTTTCGAAAGGGAGGGGTGAGCTGCCGTTGGTTGCAGTTCGCAACCTCACCGCTAGATGGCCCTAAAATTTACACACTGCACCTTTAAAAGTGTCCTGTATTGTATGCACACTTAAGAATCTCGTTGGAAGTAGTAAGTCAACCGGATGCTGTATATTAGGGAAGTATGCGATTTCGGATGCAGATCATCTATCAACTATTTATCTCATATAGGCACAGCACACACAACTTGGTTTTACACACATTACTAGTTAAAAATGAAAACTTAACAATGTTTTATTCTCTAAAACAAACTTAAATGTCATTGAGAGCATAGTGCTCATAGTTTTTTTTTTTTCATTTTAGAGAGTCTCGCTCTCTTTTTGTGTGGTATGCTAGTTTGCCTCAGAGACAACGTATCTTTACTCACCCACAGTCCCACCCATCTGTCTGCCCGTCATTTCTAATATGAATTTTACTGGGTTGCACATCTGGTTTGTCTGGCCAGCGGTGCTTGGCAAGGCCACTGGGTTCACAGCTGCTGGCTCTTCCCACATCCTCTTCATCCGGGATTCTGGTAAAGCCGTCCCCATGGATAGTACTTCACCCTGCTGAGAGGACTGATTGGCAGGCTCAAGACAACTTGATATGGTTGTTTTGTTTGCCACTGAGCCGCAGTGCAGCCCAAGCTGGAACTGACACCATGTTGAAATTATTAGTTGCATTAGTCTTGATTTCCAATCTGAAAAGCAGTCATTATATTTAATAATATTGTGCCACAGGAGCATCATCTGGGTGGCTAAAGTGTTGGACTTTAACCAGTAGTGTTTCCCATGCAGATTTGAATCTTGCTTGTAACATATGGCATGCTAAAAATCTCATAAGCTGATTTCTCTGTGATAATAATGTTAGATTAGAATCACATCGTCATATATAAAGTTTATTTCTGAGCCAGTGTTACTAATAATGAATGTGTTCTGGTTTTCCAGGATTTTTTTAGCTATGATTGTATCCTAATGATTCAAAAAAAAAAAAAAAAAAAAAAAAATCACACATTTTTAATTAATATACACTACTTTTAGGTTCACTTTTAAGTTCAGAAATCATTCTAGTATGCTGATTTGGTGCTCAAGAAACATTTCTTAAGCTCAAAAGAACAGCATATTTTATTACCAAAATAATTCACATAAACTTTTTTTTTTTTTTGTATTGTTTTATCCCAGTACTCAAGAATCAGTGTTTTTACATGTGACCCACTACCTGTGAAACAAAATTCACTTTGCACTTTTATCTCGAGTACACCTGAAAAACACGGGCCCATTAAAATGACTCTTTTTGTGTTTTGTGTATTGTGAGCTGCTCACTGTGAATCAGGAGAGACGAGGTGACTAATTAGGGAGCTTCACAGCGAGAGGAGCTGGTGAGGATGCTTGTGACAATAACAAGCCCCGTCGACAGGAAGGAACACTCCTGAGCTGATCCCACAGCGATCCACAGCACTGAAAGCACAGTGGAGTATTAATGCATTGACTTAATGAGGCCTGTTTGGAGAGTAATACAGAGCAACCACCATTGTTTACAACAGGTTACATTTGGCTGACCTATTTTTTTTTTTATGCAAAAAGTACAGGAATGGTTTTAATATCAATGTTATTGACACTAAAGTGCACATTTTCCAAAACAGAGCACAAGGTTGTTAAAGTGTTTTTGTTTTGTTGCATAAAGGTTTTTTTTTTGTTTTCTGTTGCATGGAAGTGTATGTGTGATATATATATATATATATATATATATATATATATATATATATATATATATATCATCATTTTTATCATCAATAATCATTTTTTACTCCTTACATTGTTATTTAGACCTTTAAAGTGGTCTACGTGTTTCACAAGTCATCATGATCTAGGTCTTTTTTAAAAAAAACAAAAAAAAAAAAACTTACAGACCCCAAAACTTGTACATACATAACATATATTGGGTTCATTGTAATTGTTAGAAATTGTGTGTTTGAAATAAAATGATTAAATGCACTTTGCAACAGTATCAGGCAAGAAATATTTATGACCCTGGTTGGATCTGGTTCATTCTAGGTCACCACCACTAGTTACTGCCATCCAACCAATGACTGATCAATATACAACAAACACAGTGGAGTAAAAAGCTCCCTCTGGTATCAGGACTGTGGCATAACGCCAAGTCTGATGATTGAACAGCATAGTCATTTTGGGGATAATCCATGGATTTTCCACTTCCTTTCAGAGTGGAAAAATGTGTCCCTGTCTTCTCTGCTCTGTGTAGAGAGTCTTTAAATAGCCTCCATTAATCCTTATGCATTCATAATCACTAGCTCTCTGCCATTTTTATCACTCTAAGAGCTGAAATCACCAATGAAGCCAAAGCCATATATTACAAGCAGCCCATCTTGCAGATCCCTGTACTCCCCTTCCAAAACTGAAAGGCAGAGTTGTTAAGATGTGGTCTAATCGGGTTTCCTACAGTGAGACAGAAGGAGAATTAGAGTGTCTTTCAAACAGGAGTCACGCTGTGCACAGATAACCGCACTGCTGCTGTATGCTGATACTGCTGTGGTGAAGTCTGAACCAAGTGACCTTATTTAGTGTGACTCTGGATTTCCGGACAGGCGAAAGTCAGTATTTTCCTCATACGCAGGAAAAGCACATGTGATGCGCTAAACAGCTTTGCTAAAGTCTGATATTCACTCGAATTCTAAGCAAGCATCTTACGCAGAGCATTTTCAGCAGAATTGAAGATGCGCTGCTCCACTGTGATAGTCATGCACAGGTCAGGCTTCGCTGAGGTCCCGCTGAGATCCACAGAGTTCTGTGAAGTTTCTGGAGAGGAGGCTCAGCGGTTGTTGTCTTCCACATAGTAAGATAGGTAAAGGTTTAGCGGTAATTACATCTCGAGTGGGCCAAATGCAAAGTGAATGGAGAACAGGAGAATGAGAAGTGCAGTGATTGTACATTCTGTCTGATGTTTATACATGGAATCTGATAAGTGAAAATTCCCTGCAGGAATCCATTAAGATTCAGATGCCTTACAAATGCCTTACTGCCTGGAGTTACATAAGATACTTATTCAACACTATCTACTCTTATATAATATAATATAATATAATATAATATAATATAACAGTTAGTTCCGGATCTAACAGTCCAACAGCACTGATTTATTACCATTTGTAAGGTATCACTTCGCTAGTCTGTGCTTGGTGCCAATTTTTTAGTGAATCTTCTTTGTTTATATCATTGTCAGTGCCAGTAGGTGTCGAAAAGTGACTGTATTTCAGTGTTATGTTTACAAGTGAGTCACTGAATCATTCACTCAAATGATTAGTTCATTCAGGAATAGACTGGCTGTCGAGTCATTGAACCATTCACTCAACCTATTCGTTCAAAACACTGATTCATTCATAGAGAACTCTAAAAGTTACTCAATATTAACTTCTGCATTTACACCTGGTGCAGTGGGCTGCCATTTTTGCTGTGGCGCCTGGGAAGCAGTCATTTCCTGCCGGTATTGAGACTCGAACCCGCAATGGTTAGACTCTCTAACCATTAGACCACGGCTACCCTGCTAAATGTATAGGTTATCCGCTTCCTCATGATGTTATAAGAACCCAAACATGACTCCAGCATAAAGATAAAAGGTTTTCTTGGATTGGACTGTACAGTTCTGGGTAGGGGCTGCAAGGGTAAGCCAGCTGGAGCTGGGTCTGCAAGAACCTTGTAAAACTTCAGAAATATGTCCTTATCTACTAGCCTGCAGTATTCATAATGCTAATCAGCCAATAGAGAACAGATGGTAACTGGAGATAGATTTGTAGCTCTCAGGCAGCCCTAGCACTTTCTGTTTAACGATAACTAAGGTCAGCTCACTTGACAGATGTACAGGGAGCATATATTATCACGCATACATGATAGACACTGTTGTTTGTTTAAAAGGATCACCCTTTTGTTCTGAAAAGAAGCCAAACATGCCAATCAAAGGAAAGGCCTCACAAAGCAAACATACTGTTTTGTCTGTTTTACTGTTTTTGATGATTGTATTTCAAAAGACCAACAGGTGGTGCCATTCAGATGGTTTGGGCCTACAGTAAACAGATATTTTACTGCTAACACATTGACCTGTTTAGCTTACTGGAAAAAAAATCTATCTACATAGCTTAATCCTACCCAATTCCAACTTAATAACTACCTTACTAACTATTAATAAGCAGTAATTAGGAGTTTATTGAGTTGTAGTTTGTTAATATTGATAATTGGACACTAAACGAAAGTTAAACTGACTTTTTAACTTGCTGTCAAATTGTTTTAAACAAATTTAAGATTTATGCTTTACACAAAAGACAGTTTTGTAAAAAAAACTTAATTCAAGATATATTCTCTGAAAAAGTCTTATGTATTATTGCTTCTTATTATGTTGCATTGGTTCTGAAGATTGGTTGTTTTAATGACCTTCATATATTTTTACATATAAATATATATACACCTTGCAGGGATTGGTATCATCTCTTCACACTTGAGTCATCTGAAATCTTCGTACTCTCTAGTCACCTCAGGACAGGAATCCCGAGATAAAATAGAAAAGCAAATGGAAAACAATTATGGTTGCTGTTCATAACATTTCGACCAAAAAATGGTCATGTGGATTTGATCTGATTGTGAAATGCTCCACCTCTAGTTGATATCCTAGGTACTACCAAAAGTCCAGTTTTGTGACCTTAAATAGCATGATGGATTATAGAGCAACAGAAGATCAATTAAATACACACGAGCTAAACCATTTAGGGCCTTATAAGTCAGTAGCATTACTTTGTATTCGATATGGAACTTAATAGGTAACCATATATGATCATATTTTCTTGACCTGGTAAGAACTCTAGCAGCTGCATTTTGGAGTAACTGTAGCTTGTTTATTGAGGATGCAGGACAAGCACCTAGTAATACATAATAATAACCCAGTCTAAAGGTCGTGAATGCATGAACTAGCTTTTCTGCATCAGAAACAGATAACGTTCCGTAGCATAGCGATGTTTCTGAGGTGGAAGAAGGCTGTTTTTGTAACATGAAAAATGATTTTTTAACCTCCTGGGACCCAGGAATAGACTTTTGTCCTCTGTAGTGGACATTATATTTTAGTGATTTTCTCTTTCTGTTACAAAACAGGACATTGATTTCATAAATGTCCACTGTAGAGGACAATTAATTCATGATTATCAGGCATTTTAGGAGATATAACAAGTGAATAGGGAAAGAAATTATATATCAATATTCCTATTAATTATTAGATATTATTATGAAAATGTTACCAATTATTACTCCCATTATTACACTTCTTTTTCTTTGAATGTTGCTCCAAGAACACATTAATATGCAAATTAGATACAGTGTATAGATACATTGTATTGAATGGGAAAAGTAAAATGGCATATCAATTAATTCCATTATATCTTTCATAACATAGTTGAGAATCATATTTATACAAAGTTTAAAAAAAAATCCTGAAGCCTAAAAATTGATTGGTGATTAAAAAAAATCCCATTGTTTTTAATATAATAATTTCATGTCAATTTATTTTTTAAACAACTGAGTCTTGGTGTCGACTACAGAGGACATAGCATAACATATGAATAAAATAAAATGCTTAAATTTTTTTTTTTTTATTTGTTTCTTATGCTCTAAACAATGTAATGATGTGAAAAAATACTAAATTCGAAAAAACTTTTTTTTTTCTGGGTCTCGGGAGGTTATAAGACAAGGTTTGCTGTCTAATAAAATACCCAGTTCTTTACCTGTAGATGATGAAGTAACAGTACATCCTTATAGATGCAAATGGTATTCTACAAGATTCTGTGTACAGGTTTTTGGTCCAGTAACCTCAAAACAATAGTGTTATCTGAATTTAATAGAAAAAAATTACTTGTCATCCAATATTTTATATATTAACACACTCTGTCAACTTGGATAATTTAGAGATTTCCTCTGTTCATGATGAAATATATAACAGTGGAAACTAATTCTATGCTTTCTAATGATATTACAAGGGGCAGCATGTAAATTGAAAATAGCAGAAGGCCTAAAACAGACCCTTGTGGCACTCCAATTTACTAATGTTTACTTATAATAATTCCCTGTTTAAATAAACAAAATGATAATGGTCAGATAGGCATGATCTAAATCAGTTTAATGCCTGTCCCTGAATACCAGTGTAATTATTTCATGACCAATAACGTCGAACGCAGCACTAAGATCAAGCAAAAGTAGTTTTGAGAGGCAGCCTTGGTCAGAAGCTATAGAAGTAAGTCATTTGAAGGAGCACAACTGGAACACAATTCAGCAGACACAATTTTTCTAGTATTTTAGTCATAAATGGAAGATTTGAAATTGGTTTATAATTTGCCAATTTATTTGGCTCTTGTTGTAGTTTCTTAATGTGAGACTTAATAACGGCCGGCTTGAAAGGTCTTGGGACATGAGATAGAGATGAGTTAATAATATTGAGAAGAGGCTCTTCTGCTACAGTTAACAACTCTTTCAGTAATTTAGTTGGTATTGGATCTAATAAACACGTTGTTGGTTTAGATCCAATAAGTCCTGTCATATAGTTGTAAAGCATTGCAATTGTTCTTGAAGAGCGATAATTGAGGCTGAATCATAAAACGCTGTCCAACGTTATACATTTACAATTGTATTTCGGATGCTTTTGATTTTCTCAATAAATAAATTCATAAAGTCATTACTACTAAACTGTGATGGAATATTCAGTTCAGGTGATGTCTGTTTCTTTGTTAATAGCCACTTTACTAAATATAAAGCTTGGAATGTTTTGGTTATTTTCTATGAGTTTGCGGAGAAGCTCAGCCCTGGCAGCTTTTAGAGCCTTTTTATAACAGGACACATTGGCTTTTCAGACCTCTAAGACCTCTAAATGAGTTTGTTTCCATTTGTGCTCTAGGTTATGAGTTTCTCTCTAACTTAATCTGATGGGTGCAACAGTTTCTAATGTACTAGAGAAGATAGTGCCCATACTTCTAGACATTTCATCAAGTTCATTTGTATTTATGCGTACAATGAGCAGCTGAGACAGATTAGGAAATTTATTTGTTAATGGGATAATTGTTCTACCTGGTCGATAAAGCAGAGTTGTATGGCAAATATTAGCAGTATGCAGTATGCACGTCAGAAGGTAGTGAACAGTGACATCATTGCAAGAGGGAGGGGAAGTTATCTTGTTAAAGGGTTAGTTCACCCAAAAATGAAAATTATGTCATTAATGACTCACCCTCATGTCGTTCCAAACCCGTAAGACCTCCGTTCATCTTCGGAACACAGTTTAAGATATTTTAGATTTAGTCCGAGAGCTTTCTGTCCCTCCATTGAAAATGTATGTACGGTATACTGTCCATGTCCAGAAAGGTAATAAAAACATCATCAAAGCAGTCCATGTGACATCAGTGGGTTAGTTAGAATTTGTTGAAGCATCGAAAATACATTTTGGTCCAAAAATAACAAAAACTACGACTTTATTCAGCATTGTATTCTCTTCCAGAATCCTTTCCATTTAATTGATTCCACTGAATTGATTCCATTGAATCCTTTTCATCTGTCGGCGTTGGTAATGCACTTTTACGTCGCCGTGGTTGTTTTTGGCGATTAGGACATCCGCGACATGCACACTTACGCACCATTTTAAAAAATATAGCAATACCAAAATACAAACAATGTAGAATAGCTTGAATACAGCGTGCGTCTCCCTCAGACTGTAAACGAAGCTCTGGCGCACTAGATAACGCGTCAGCTGCGTCTTACATCAGCAGCATCACTGCGGAGTCATGAACCACACTCCGGAGCAGAAGGGGGCAGTAATGCACCAATAAGCTAAATGCCAACCGCCGTAAAACAGGAAAGAAGAAGAAGAAGAAGCGGAGTCGTGAACGCGAATTGACAACAGAGTCGTAGTTTTTGTTATTTTTGGACCAAAATGTATTTTCGATGCTTCTAAATGTCGCGGATGTCCTAATCGCCAAAAACAGATGAAAACATCGCCGACAGATGAAAGGATTCAATGGAATCAATTCAATGGAAAGGATTCCAGAAGAGAATACTATGCTGAATAAAGTTGTAGTTTTTGTTATTTTTGGACCAAAATGTATTTTCGATGCTTCAACAAATTCTAACTGACCCTCTGATGTCACATGGACTACTTTGATGATGTTTTTATTACCTTTCTGGACATGGACAGTATACCGTACATACATTTTCAATGGAGGGACAGAAAGCTCTCGGACTAAATCTAAAATATCTTAAACTGTGTTCTGAAGATGAACGAAGGTCTTACGGGTGTGGAACGACATGAGGGTGAGTCATTAATGACATAATTTTCATTTTTGGGTGAACTAACCCTTTAAAGATTATGAGACCACATCAATAAAAAAATAATGTTGTGCACATATAAATCATTAATAAAATACTACAATACTACAATAGTAATGGTGACTTTAAATGTCCTCTATGAGTGACATCATGGAAGGCAACATTTCATTACATATTAATTCAGTTAGCATCCTCACACTGGTTGATTTATTCTCTTTGCATACCTTTTCACAAGCAGATCCAATTTTCCCTCAGCTTAGTGGATGTCTTCCATTGTGTCTGATCCAGAGTCTTTGAAAATGTCTTTGAGAGGAGATGTGAGGCATTAGGAGACTGGCTGCGGAAGAACGAAGGCTCAGTGGATCGTTGTTGAAACTATTTACTAATGTTTCAGGGTTTGACATAGCACGTCTTATAGTTGTCTGAATAAATGAGTGAGCTTATGCCCATAACAACCAGGGCTTCAGCTGTCAGGCCCCATGGCAGTAGCCATGAGGTGCCCACTGAAATGGGCCTGAGGGCTGTCTGGCATTCTTTCATTCCTTCGCAGATGTTTTTCACATGTCTGGGTGAGACTAGTACAAAACAGACAAAAGAACAGCAGGATAGTCAAAAATCTTTCAAGTTGTGTAACGTGTAAAGCGACAGAACGGTCTTCACTAACTCTAAAGTGTTCAGAGAGCTGAATAGGCACCCGACTGTGTGTTTTCAACAGTCTGCAGTGACTTTGTGTGTCAGCATTGCCCCGGACACCAGATGCCATTGATTTACTACCTTCCTCACGGCTCTCCAGAGCAGGAACCTCATTGGCTGTATGCATCTCCAGTGTCAGAGGCTCCTCCACCAATCAGAGGTCTTCTTGGCCACAAATATCTGAAGTAGTAATAATGTGGAATGTGCTGCCTCAACATGTGCTGTCAGCTGTAAAGTGTAGTACTAAAAGCACTTGGGCTTGCTGGAGGGAGCATAGAGAGAGGTGGAGACAGAGCGTGGGAGGAAGAGGGCAAAAAAAAAATAGTGTGGAAGAACTAAACACTTGATGACAAGACTACAGTTAATGTAGTGAGGCTGTAGACTCAGCTGTGCACTATCTATCTATGTATCTATCTATGTATCTATGTATCTATGTATCTATCTATCTATCTATCTATCTATCTATCTATCTATCTATCTATCTATCTATTTGTGTATAAACAAACATTATTAGTTAGTTTAGTTTTGTAGTTGTTTATACTTGTTTGCTTGTGGTTATGAGTCGATGGAAAATTCCAGTTGTGTATGCAGTGATTTATGTAAGTGTCGTGTTTTTCACCATCAGTGATATTGATGTAAATCATTAAGGGCACCTGTTGCTCTAGACTGGCTAGATGAGACACACAGACTCTGAGAGGTGTGTGTCATGGGTTCAACCACAAATGTGTAAGACAGAAAACAGATTGGTATTTCAGTGTGTATTTACACTTGTCTGACCAAGCATGACCTGTTGCTGTCGCTTTATGTGTGTATTTGCGTGTATGTCTGAGCTCTTGCATTGAGTATCTGTATGTGTGTGTGGGTGTGTGGTAACCGGTATCATATAACTGGAACAAGCTCAGCTACCGATAATCTTGTTTACACAGCCATTAAAGCCCCTCACTCAAAGCCTCTCTGCTGGCTTGGCTGGCCTCTCCTTCACTCCCTATAAAAGTATGGGCTGCAGCCCAACTTCTCGTGGTTGTGTCTCTCTGCGCAAACACAACGCTCTCTGTGTGGGAAAAGACAAGTACTGGTGACTCACAGGCCATGTTTCCAGGCACAAAACCTACTCTGTAAGGCTTTACTGACCCTGGGAATTACTAAACATCACAGCAGAGACTCTTCGAAATCTCCCCACCTAACACTTGTAACACTTGCCGAACTTTCCTTTTAGGAAAATCCAACATAAGATGATATAATGGCTGAAATATGGTAGCTGGTTTCTAGCTGGTATAAAATGGATTAAATTAATTTTAACTATTTTAATTAGTAAATTTGACTAATCTTTAAATAATTTAATTATACTCATTTTAAAAACTTAATTTTTGGTTTTGATATGTGGTAAACATGAAAATGCCTCATAATCGCTAAAACACTAGATAAAAAGTAAATGTAATAAAAACTATATTGACATATTTTAAAAAAATTTATAAAGATGACAAAACACACAACAAAATTACTCAAACTTTAAAGGGGACCTATATTGCTCCTTTTACAAGTCTCCGGTGTCCCCAGAATATGTCTGTGAAGTTTCAGCTCAAAATACCCCACAGAGCGTTTATTATAGCTTGTCAAATTTGCCCCTATTTGGGTGTGAGCAAAAACGTGCCGTTTTTGTGTGTGTCCCTTTAAATGCAAATGAGCTGCTGCTCCTGGCCTGCTTTCCAGAAGAGGGCGGAGCTTTAACAGCTCGCGCTTCAGTTCATTTATCGGCTGGAGAACCTCACGCAGCCAAAATGACGATGGTCAGCAATGGTGTTCAGCCTTAAATTGTTCAAACCGGAGTTGGACACTGATGGAGAGACTCAGGAAGATGTTACAATTTATAGATTGCATCTGGACATTTCTGAACGGTTAGTGGATACATTTATGTAACGTTAGCTGCTGTGAAGTCAATTCAACACATCGACTAGCATGTGCTGTCATGTTTTTTGCAAATCCAGAGTTGAATTGACCCTTGTATGTGAAGCAATCCAGCATAAAATGATGGCATGGCAACAGTACTCTACTACAGCAACTCTTCCTCTTCTCTAAAGCAGCACAACATGGCCTAGTCTTCTTTGTTGCGTGTTCCCAGGGGCAGGGTTTATGTAAAATTTAGAGTTAGTGATGTCATTAACCCAGGAAGAAGCTCGTTGTAGTCTCTACCAGCCATTTGTTGTAGTCCTTAGAATTTTTAAAAAAAGAAAATATCTCCCTTTGCATTGAAATTTGAGCGACGCAACTTTGCAGATGCTGTATATGCTCTAACAGCAACATTGCACACTAAAGTTAAAAAATCATAATCAACCACCCCTTTAAAGGTGCCCAAGAATGCTTTTTCACAAGATGTAATATAAGTCTAAGGTGTCTCCTGAATGTGTATGTGAAGT
Organism: Megalobrama amblycephala; assembly: GCF_018812025.1. Taxonomy (NCBI): domain Eukaryota; kingdom Metazoa; phylum Chordata; class Actinopteri; order Cypriniformes; family Xenocyprididae; genus Megalobrama; species Megalobrama amblycephala. The sequence goes on from NC_063052.1 coordinate 5,980,023, forward strand.
TTCAGCTCAAAATACCCTATAGATTTTTTTTAATTAATTTTTTTAACTGCCAATTTTGGGGCACCATTAACTATGCACTGATTTTTTCGGCGCGCCACCCCTTTAATTCGTGTGCTCCCTGCCACACGAGCTCTCGATTATATTACAGCACATTTACAAAGTTCACACAGCTAATATAACCCTCAAATGGATCTTTACAAGATGTTCGTCATGCATGCTGTATGCATGCTTCGAATTATGTGAGTAAAGTATTTATTTGGATGTTTACATTTTATTCTGAGTGAATTTGATTCTGTCCTCCGTGGCTAACGGCTAATGCTACACTGTTGGAGAGATTTATAAAGAATGAAGTTGTGTTTATGCATTATACAGACTGCAAGTGTTTAAAAAATGAAAATAGCGACGGCTCTTGTCTCCGTGAATACAGTAAGAAACGATGGTAACTTTAACCTCATTTAACAGTACATTAGCAACATGCTAACGAAACATTTAGAAAGACAATTTACAAATATCAGTAAAAATATCATGTTATCATGGATTATGTCAGTTATTATTGCTCCATCTGCCATTTTTCGCTGTTGTTCTTGCTTACCTAGTCTGATGATTCGGCTGTGTGCAGCTCCAGACGTTAATACTGGCTTGTGTAATCCCTTGAACATGGGCTGGCATTATGCAAATATTGGGGGCGTACACCCCGACTGTTACGTAACAGTCGGTGTTATGTTGAGATTCGCCTGTTCTTCGGAGGTCGTTTAAACAAATGAGATTTATATAAGAAGGAGGAAACAATGGTGTTTGAGACTCACTGTATGTCTTTTCCATGTACTGAACTCTTGTTATTTAACTATGCCAAGGTAAATTCAATTTTTGAATCTAGGGCACCTTTAACTAAAATAAAAATAAAAACAGAATTATAAAAATAAAATCTAATTCAAAATATTAGCCTAATAAAAACTAGTATATCAATGGTACTAAAATAACACTGGCTCATCCTAAAATCCAAACTACTCTGCTTGGACCAGTTATTAACCAGTTTTGGACCTGCTAATGACCAGCTACCAACTTAAGCTGGATTTTTTGGTAAGGTTATTATATTATATTCATAAAATCCATATGTGCTGCTCTGTAAAACCTGTTTTAGTGAAATCAGGAACCTCCTCTCATGGCCTAGTTCTGCTACTGACAGGGTCAGACAGGCAGGCTGTGTGTACAAATGTGAATAGTGTAGCATGTGCCCCTGGCGTTCAAGCATGCGACCCAGGCTTAGAGAGACAGATTCTCCTGCATTACCCCAGGACAAGTGACCACAATGAGGCCTCAGCAGGTGGTGCACCTATTCCACCCGGACAAGGTATGTACTCTATGCCGAGAGGCCTGTGGCTCATACCTCCAAAATAATCATGAGTAGTAGGAGCAGGGGTTAAAGAGACACACTTCAGATACACAACATAATTTATTGCAGCTGACCTTCAGTATCTCTGTCTGTGTGGTCACATTCCTATGTGTAACTCAGTTTGTGTTTTGCACGTTTGAATAGCTAGTGTGTGTGCATCTGTGCGTGCATGCTCGTGTGTTTGTTCCTGGTAAACCCTATGTTCTGTCAGGACCACTATCGTTAAAGATGATTGACGAATGGCATAGAGTTTGGATATGCCATCATAGAGCAGGGAGGGCAGCGATAACCGCTCTTAGGGTAAACAGAACAGAACTAACATAAATGTATTGCTGATATCATTAATGTCAATATTTTAATGTACAACTTAATTCGAGAAATTAGTCTGATTCAAAGGGGATTCTAAATCCTGACTGGAAAAGGAGGAGGAGCTTATATATGGACTGTGTGATAGAAGTTGCATCCCTACAGGTAGACGTGAGTCACCTAAGAGTCAGCTGATGCGAGTTTGACTGATGTGACCTGCCAGAACTAATGCTACGCTTGATTTACGTGGGACATTTTTTGGTCCTCATAAGGAAAACAGCTTATAAATCATACTACGTGATGTTTTTTGAAAATGTAAAAATGCAGAAAGTTTTCTGTGATGGGTAGGTGTAGGGTTAGGGGATAGAATTTACAGTTTGTACAGTATAAAAATCATGGAATGTCCCCATAAAACTTGAAAACCAAACAACACAAACTGCATGAACTCCACACAGGTTTGTGTAAAACCCGGTGATTGTGTTCTCCAGCATGATTTGAGAAATACAACAAAATTATTAAAACCTGAACTAACTTTAAAATGAAAACTGAAAATACAAAGATAAAAACTAATTCAAGATATTAAAGGTGCCCTAGATTCAAAATTTGAATTTACCTCGGCATAGTTGAATAACAAGAGTTCAGTACATGGAAAAGACATACACTGAGTTTCAAACTCCATTGCTTTCTCTTTCTTATGTAAATCTCATTTGTTTAAAAGACTTCCAGAAAACACGCGGATCTCAACATAACACCGACTGTTACGTAACAGTCGGGGTGTACGCCCCAATATTTGCATATGCCAGCCCATGTTCCCAACATTATGAAAGGCATTAGACAAGGGCAGCCAGTAACGTCTGGATCTGCACAAGTAAATCAACAGACTAGGTAAGCAAGAACAACAGCGAAAATGGCAGATGGAGCAATAATAACTGACATGATCCATGATAGCATGATATTTTTAGTGATATTTGTAAATTGTCTTTCTGAAAAAAATGTTTCGTTAACATGTTGCTAATGTACTGTTAAATGTGGTTAAAGTTACCATCGTTTCTTACTGTATTCACGGAGACAAGAGCCATCGCTATTAGCATTAGCCGTTAGTCATGGAGCACAGCCTCAAACTCATAGAGAATCAAATATAAACATCAAAATAAATACTTTACTCACATAATTCGAAGCATGCATACAGCATGCATGACGAACATCTTGTAAAGATCCATTTGAGGCTTATATTAGCTGTGTGAACTTTGTAAATGTGCTGTAATATAATCGAGAGCTCGTGTGGCAGGGAGCACACGAATTAAAGGGGTGGCGCGCCGAAAAAATCAGTGCATAGTTAATGATGCCCCAAAATAGGCAGTTAAAAAAATTAATTAAAAAAAATCTATAGGGTATTTTGAGCTGAAACTTCACAGACACATTCAGGGGACACCTTAGACTTATATTACATCTTGTGTAAAAGCATTCTTGGGCACCTTTAAAATAAAACTAACAGTATCTCAGTGATGCTAAAATAACACTGGAGAGTCATATGAACAATGTCACAAATGAAATTCAATCATGACAACTCTCGGAGTGAATAGATTCAACCAGCATTTTATTAGTATGGAGCATGGAATGTACATAGGCTTGATTTTGGCGGACGAGATCTGCTGCTGCTGCTGCTGCTGAGCAAATACATAATTGTTCAGCTTAGTCAAAAAACAAGAAGGAAAGGCTGCTGCAAAATGATAGAACCCCCCTGTAGCAGATCTCTACAGGTGGTGCTGGGGAGGAGGTGGGATTATAGGAGTTCTCATATTGTGTGGCGTGCTGATCGCAGCTAGGATACAGTATAAATAAAGCCACATAAATGAGGAAGTACCTCCGATTGGTTGGTGTCGCAGTACTGAAAGAACCAATCAGCGATAGATAGAGTTTCATGACTGAACTTTATATTTACTTGACTAGTGACCTAGAAAGGCAGAATTTAAAATATTTATTTTTAATGATTTTTTTAAATTGTTAAACTTTTTCTTTATTTGTAGATTTAAAGGTATGTAACTTTTTTTTGTATTTAAATAATGAGTCAATACATCATCAATCCTTCTTCCAAAACGTGTTTTTGTCTTACTCTGATTCACTATGGTAAGCAAGCCTATTATAAGCGTTTATATTTTAAACCTGACAGGATGGTTTTTACGAGAAATTACATACATGCATTGACGTGTATATGGTGTGGGCAGGGCCGTAGCTAGGGTATCTGTGTTGGTTGTTGTTGTGGGTCCCCCTCGATCGAAATAGTCACCAACTTTCGAGGAGAGTCTGGCAAACAGAGAATGCGACAGAGCTCGTAATAAAACCTGAATCAACATCGGCTTGGCTTTCAGAGATGGCTAGAACTGAGGGATTTGAAATATTGTAAAAGTAACACAGAGATGGTATTTTATTGAACAGATACATTTTCATATGCAGCTCTCTAATAGAGTTCATTGTAAAGTGTTATCTATTTCTATAACACCATTTTAAAGCTATGTCACTGTGTATGAATTCATACACCTGCCATATTCTCTGCATCATTTCTACCTGCAACAGCCATGATCAATACCCATTTGTTTTTAGCTTGATAACCCACAGCTTTACGATCTTACTGACGCTGCCTACCGTGTTCCCCACAACACGAACTTGTGTTCCTGCTCCTGGAGCCGTGCGGTACAAGACGATACTGTATACATGAAACAAGATATGGTCACAGATGGTAGAAAAACAGCCTAATCTGTGAACCTGCTGACTGACAGCATGCATTTAAGCATGGCTGCGTGCTGCTAGGGTTTTTAAAAATAGCTCGGCAAAGATGGACTGAGGGATCACACAAATAATACACCCCAGCAGAGGCCAGCCATCTGTGTGTGGCTGTATGTGTTTGTGTGGGCGTGTTGTCTTGTCTCTATAACCCTGGCTCTGATTTGTGCAGCAGAAGTCATTTGAAGGATGCAGTAGTAACTCTGACTCATGGCTCCCAGCTGTAATGAGAGAAACTGCACCTTAATGGTGTTCAGTTACCAATAATAGCACTGCACACAACACAGATTTATCTTATGGTGATGCTGCGAATTGATTTTAAAGGGATATTTCACCAGGAAAAAAATAGTTATTTCAGGAAATGTGGTAGAACCTGATAGCCTGTTGTGTTCTGACATACAGGAAACAGACCCAACATATATCTTATCTTATTTTTATTTCCCTCTTAAACTGATTTAATAAATTGATATAATTTATTATCAATAAATTATAATATATTTTATTACTATGTTACATTACTTGGCCCTATGTGTTATTATAGGCATTTTCTACACAACAACAAAAATACAGCATTTTTTTTTCTTTGTTTTTCACAAGGATTTCTTTTCACAAGGATGTCTTATTTTCTCTATATCATGCACTGTAAAGGCAAACAGTGAAATTAATTAAATGAAATGAGTTTTTGCCACTCAAATACTAATGAAAGTTCATTGTACTTAATAGAAAAAAGTTGCATGAACTCAAAATTTGAATGTAGTAAGCTGAACTTAATATGATTGAGTTGCAGCAGATTTTTTATTTGCGTCAGACTGTATAAGGAAAACAATGTTTAAATTAAGTGTTATTTTGTGTGTTTTTGCACAAAATTAACACGGGGAGACATAAGTTAGTGTTTAATGTTGTGTTATGTTGGGATGTACAGGGGATTATGTTCGTTTTGTAGGGTTACCATTGTGGTGTACCAGTTACATTCTGCTAAATATCTTTATTTACAGCTTTTGTTTTGTTTTTTTGCGAACCATCCCTTTAAATGTGGTAGATCAAGCAGAGATATATGTCTAGAAGCACTAGATTTTATACTGGAGCTCAGCAGAGGTGATTACACACCACTAAAAATAGTCATGGCAGTGTTGTCTAACACAAGCTCCAAAGCTCATTCAGGGTAATGACAAATGCTACGGCTTACAGTCGGCATATTTAGATTAATGTAGCTTTGAAATCACTTTGAGTCACGTCTTTTGAGATATAATCACTGAAACTATAACGCCAGTGTTGTAGATGTTTGTGCAGGACTAGAAATACATTACAAGAAAACATTAAAAACACACTGAACTGAAACACACACCACAGAGCCACAGGAGGGCTTGTTGGACCGTAGCCTCTACTTTGTCTTAAAGCCCGGTGACAGGAACGATGGCAGCTTGGTTTGCTTAATGAGGGCTGTTTTTTCTCACAGAGCATTATTCAGCAGACGCTGTTATTCGCCTTGAGAGCGAAGGGTGAGATGAGGGAGGGGGGTTTTGAGAGAGTGTGTAAGGTGAGTGTGAGGTGAATGGCTGACAGGGCACAAGTACACAGCAGAATGTCAGAAGTCTCTGGGGAAGAATGGAAAGCAACTGGTGAGAACAGACCTGAAGGGGGCTTGAAAGAATCTGTAGTTGTTCAGATGGCATTCACACACACATTAACTATACTTCTCAGGGGAGCAGTAGTGATGTGTGTGTGTGTGTGTGTGTGTGTGTGTGTGTGTGTGTGTGTGTGTGTGTGTGTGAGCGAGCACGTCTGTGTGTGACCTCTGAGAAGACTGTGTCAGTCCACATCCCTTCATTGTGCTCTGTAGTTTTCAAGCCTTGTTTATTCTATGCTCTCTGTATCACAGATGCTACTTTCTCCCATGATTGCCTCCAAAATCTCAATTTGCGGGTCATCATATAGGCCTACATGCGCAAAAAATTACTTCAACAATGAAGAGCTAATGCCAAGTTTTACTGTTATATTTTTTTAAAGTTTATTTTATTTTCATGCTTTTTTTTATAAAACAAATATATGGAAATAAAAGTTTGGGTTTGGTAAGATTTTTTTTTTTTTAATAAAAAATCTCTTATTCTCAACAAGCTGCATTTGTATGATCAAAAATACAGTAAACTGTAATATTGTGAAATACTATTAAATAATTGTTTTCTATTTTATTTTAAAATGTCATTTATTCCTCACTGTAAACCAGAATAAGTCGTAAATTTGAGGCAATTAGTTACATCAAAATTTTTTAAGTTAAGAAATTCAAAGTATACAGAACTTTTATTTTGTACTCAAACATTTTAATTGTTTAACTTGAAATATTTAAGTACACTAATTCATACATTTAACTTAAAATTATCATGTAATCTCAACGTAAACATTTTAATGTGTAAACAAGCTAATTCAGAAAATGCTAACTTGCTAATTTGCTAACATGTTAACAATAGCATGGTATAGCACTTTCTCGATGAGTGCAGCAATATAAAACATTTAATATACCTGCTTTCAAACCAAGCCGCATACACCACTTGTCACCATGATGTTAACTCTTTAAAATCACCATTAACAAACTCCTCTAAATTAGCATAACAAAACATTAATCACTATTAAATCTCCCACTTAACATTTATCTTGCACAAAAACATTATATAACACTTCATTTTAGCATTTACTCCCCCTTTCAAATGACATTGGCAAAGCATGCTAAATAGAAATCCCAGCAGTTTCAGTTAAACTTAAGTTCGTCTAAATTAAAAGAAATGAGTTCATAAAACTCAATACAATGAAACAGTTCAGTTTACATAAAATATGTAAGTTCTGTGAACTCGAAAGAAAAAAAAGTGCTAAATACTCATAAAAGTTAATTTGACTGAACTAATTTGTTTAATTTAAGTTTGTCCTACTCAAACCAATTGAGTATTTTGAGCATTAGGGTTTACAGTGCTGTGATGGCAGCCATTACAGTCTTTTTGGCCATTCATTTACACGACAACAGCGTTTTGGGGGCCTGAAAATGCAAACTTTTGAAAACGGGTTTCAAGTTTTTGAAAACTATACTGTTATGGTCTCTGTGTAAACGACAAAAACGTAATTTGTAAAAACAGTGATGTCATGCACATGCTTATTTTTCAGTCTATAGGTGTGTAGTTTTTCTTTACAAAGTGACATCGCCTACTACTGGCCTGGCATGTATAATACAGCATTTTTAGTCGTTTTCGCGGATCCATGTAAACAGGGATCATTTTGACAACGTTGACATCTGTACGTAAAAAACGCAAGTGAAAAACATTTCCATTTTTAGTACATCGTTGTCGCAAATGTACCCTTATTTTTGTTTTCTACTGTGAAACAACAGCCAGGGACAATGTTGCCACCTTGTGGAACAACTGATTAGTGCAAAACAAATTCAATGCGCATTACAAAAATTAGACGGCACGCGTATAGTACGCACATACTATTCTGGTCAACCGAGGCGGTCAACCCCCCCTCCCCCCAGAACGATTTTCAAAAGGGCCTACAGTAACAACCTGATACCCCAGATACCCCAGCTAAGGCCCTGATTCTGGTGACGCACATCTCGCACACAGTACACAGACTCTCGCGTATGTGTAAAAACCGAAGTATACTTTGGGCTTAACACTTCAACACATGTTTGATTAATAAACACATTTTTTTTTTTTTTTTTTTAATCATTCTTTCAAAATCACCTTTTCAAATTGAAAATCCCATTTGATAGAATCTTACTACATTCAGTCTGCCTCTTGTTTATTTACCTATTGTGCAACAAACATCTGACATAAGCACTCACAAACTCCCTGAAGAGAATCCAGCCGTAGGTTAAACCAGTTACTCAACCAGACTGTGAGCAGTCACATTATGTAACTCGCCAGAGGGCAGAGAGAAAGACATTCATTTTAAATACACACAGACACACATTCTTTATCTATTAGCTGTTGCAAGCAATAAAGTGTGTGCAGTGCACTATGTGTCAAGTTCAGGTTGCTAGGGCAGGGCTGCAGAAACTCAGAGGAGGCTTGATTTATTGTGCGGAATTATGTGAGACTGGGCTACAACTGGCAGTCTGCCATAGGGGGAGCCCTTGACCTAGAAACTAGCGAACAAAAAAAAAAATAAGTTAAAGAAAAGTGAACACAGTTACAGCCATACAAAATTCTCCATAACCCTCCTGACGCACCAAAGCTCTGGGAGACTTGATCAGTACTGTTTATCAGACACTGCTCTTACAGCACAGTGTTGATTCACTAGGTTTCACATGCCTCTGGCTTCCTTTGAAATATGCTGTTCAGTGTAGTGCATAGATCTGAATTAAAGACCTACTGAGAACACAGACACTCACACATACTGTTGTTTTTTCCCCCCACAGATTAAAGCTCACACAGCAGTTTCCTTAGATGACTGTGGCTGAGAATGTGATGCAGGAACTACAGGACCTCAGGTATGTCTGGTCTCAACCAAGGATGTTTAGACCACATATTGCTTCCAGTAAGTGACTGGTGAATGTGATTTCACCAAGTGCAACATGTTCCTGGATTAACATTCCAATCAACCACTCAGATTTGAGGGAAAAGTTTATAGTTTATAGGCTTACAACCAGGGTTAGGTGCTTCAACATCAGTGTTATTCACCTATCATTTCCCTCTGATTTTAGGGATATGTTTCATTAAGTAAGGTCCTGGTGTCATTACTCAAATGTGAAAACCTGACAGCTTTTTTTTTTTTTTTTTTTTTTTGGACCAGTTAAAAAACATAGTTTAGTATTTAGTGTACATGCTCTGACTCTGTGTTCCTCAGGTGGGAAATTGTTAGTTTGAATATTTCCTCCTCTGCAGCCTACTGTACAAATAGGCTTAAAGCAATAATCCATATTTAACAAAATATGTTTTTATTTATTGTTTTAATTAAGCCTTTAATTTTGTAAAAAAAAAAAAAGTTGTAACACAATAATAAAATAAACAATTTTCGCTCTTCTCCCATCCTCTCTACACATTAAAGGAATATGTGTACTATCCATAATAAAATAAAAAAATATATATTCTAAATAAATAATTCATTACATTATAAATTATGAAAAAAAATTGAAATATATAATTATATTATATACAATTATTCAAAATGATAAATAATAATAAATAGTCACTATATCTTGAACAGTTTTTCTCTCATTATCCATTTTGCACAAACAGAATGAAGAGCAGATATCTGCAATTAATTTATTGTCTTTTCTTTGATGCATTTTGTAATCTTGGTCCTATCTGTATTAGGATTTTCAGAGATTATTGGATAATCCTTGGCTCTTCTATATAGTGGAGTAAAAAATGTATCATAACTACTTCAAATTTCTTTTGAAACTAACTTAAAGGTACACTTTGTAACCTTTTTAGAGGTTAAAAAACAAAACTGCATGCATTTTGCGGAAGAACATTGTTTTGGTTTTGCTTCGGCTCTGCGTGACTGCATGTGCAGATGAATATGACCCTTCACAATAGATAATGAACTAGGTTCAAGATTTAGCATGCTTCATGTCAACCTTTCTCATTCTTTTTGACAACTAACCTATGCCACTTCCACATACACGCGCGTGTAGTAGCCAAAACAACTCTATTTACGCGGATATGAGGAGACATGCACGGGCGAGTGATGCATGTACACAATTTCCCATGAAAACCATCCCATCAGGTCTAAAATATAAAAGTTATAATAGGCTTGCCACAGTAAATAAGGGTTAGAGAAGGAAGAAGGATTGATGATGTATTGTCTCATTTTGTAAATTTTGAACAAAAAAAGTTACTGTAGTGTACCTTTAATATATATAAAGCAAGCTGTTCCAGTTATTAAAAATGACAAAAGTACTCATGAAGAGAAAAAAGTGCTAAATTTGTCAGATCTTCTGAGGCAGTTATCTGTTTAGTTGTACACAGCACCATTATGAAACTGCTTCTTCTCCACAGACAGAACTCTGCGGTCACGAGGGAGTTACGCACTCATACCTGTACACGCTTCAGTGACGCTAACATCAAAGGATGGATTGAGGTCATCAGGTCCATGTGCCATTCCATCACCATTCATAGGAATGAAAGATTAAGGTGAAAAAATGCGATGCTGTGATAGACACAGTGTATGTTCTCTCAGTCAGTTAGGCAAAATACAGTGTCGAATGAGTCAGTGTCATCTCTCTACAGATCCTCTGCTAATTAGCAATCAGCTCATAAAAAAAAAAAAAAAAAAATAGAAATCTGAAAAGAAAGAAGATGCTGAGTTTCTGATGATGCTGTGTTTGTCCTTGTTCTAGCAATGACTGAGCTCTTCCTTGACATAAGAAATCAATGTGACTGCCATTGATTTTGTGAAGTTACACACTAGGGACAAATCACCTGTCCACAGTGATGTCTAGTACTTAAGATTGTTGATAGAACACTTGCACTGTGTATTAAAATGATAGTTCATATTAAGGATTGAATATTTTATGATTATTTACTCACCCTCGTGTTGTTCTAAACCAATATGGCTTCTGCTGAACACAAAAGAAGATATTTTGAAAAGTGTTGTTTTCAATCCCACTGACTTATTTATAGGGGTCATATAATGCTATAATATTATATAATATATATAATTCTAAAATAGTTTTTCATATAATATATTAAATATTATATAATATTTTACTCTTCCTTTAGTGTGTAATGTAAATCTGTTTGTATAAGATCTGCAAAGTTAGAAAGCTCAGTCTCCCACAAAGGGATTTATTCTATCTAACAGACACACTGGGTCAGCTGGCCAATCAGTGCATTCTGGGCTTTTTCGGAAGGAGGGGCTTTGTAGAAATCAGCATGTTTCAGCCGGCCTTGGAATTATGTGTTTCTTGATCATTTGAAATAATATTTTCCCTTAAATATCCATATTTAACAAGTTATAAAGTAAAATATCTAGCTTCAGCCAGACTGTATTCAACTTAAGAAGAAAGTATAACACCTCTTGCAGGTCAAAACGCCTTTCCTATTCAACTTACGGAAAGTTTTTTCTTAAGTTGAATACGGAAGGTGGTCTGGCGGAAGCTATATATTTTACTTTATAACTTGTTAAATATGGATATTTTTCTTACACAAACACCTTTATTAACCCTCCAGAGCCTCGTGGAGTAGGTTTATGATGGATGGATGCACTTTCTTGAGCTTCAAACTCATTGGTCCCGTTCACTGTCATTATAAAGCTTGGATGCATCAGGATATTCATTAATATATCTCAGATTGTGTTCATCAGAAAGAAGAAAGTCAAACATACCTAGGATGGCTTTAGAGTGAGTAAATCTTGGTGTAATTTTCATTTTAAAGGGTTAGTTCACCCAAAAATGAAAATAATGTCATTTATTACTCGCCCTCATGCCGTTCCACACCCGTAAGACCTTCGTTAATCTTCGGAACACAAATTAAGATATTTTAGTTGAAATCCGATGGCTCCGTGAGGCCTCCATAGGGAGCAATGACACTTCCTCTCTCAAGATCCATAAAGGTACTAAAAACATATTTAAATCGGTTCATGTGAGTACAGTGGTTCAATATTAATATTATAAAGCGACGAGAATATTTTTGGTGCGCCAAAAAAACAAAATAACGACTTATTTATTGATGGCCGATTTCAAAACAATGCTTCATGAAGCATCGGAGCACAAATGAATCAGTGTATCGAATCATGATTCAGATTGCGCGTCAAACTGCCAACAGCTGAAATCACATGACTTTGGCACTCCGAACAGCAGATTCGATACACTGATTAATTTTTGCTCCGATGCTTCCTGAAGCAGTGTTTTGAAATTGGCCATCACTAAATAAGTCATTATTTTGTTTTTTTGGCACACCAAAAATATTCTCGTTGCTTTATAATATTAATATTGAACCACTGTACTCACATGAACTGATTTAAATATGTTTTTAGTACCTTTATGGATCTGGAGAGAGGAAATGTCATTGCTCCCTATGCAGGCCTCACATAGCCATCGGATTTCAACAAAAATATCTTAATTTGTGTTCCCAAGATTTACAAAGGTCTTACGGGTGTGGAACGGCATGAGGGTAAGTAATAAATTACAGAATTTTCATTTTTGGGTGAACTAACCCTTTAAAGTGAACTAATCCATCTTGCAGCATCCTTGGAAGTGTGCTAAGGCCTCCTAGTGAGTCCCGGCCCCTTGGTTGAGAACCACTGATCTACAGACACATTAACCCTGAATTTATAACTGATTCCGGTATATCAATAGTTTGTGCCACGTGATGCATGTATGCATCTTACTTTTCCCTTGAAATTCCCACCATACAGTTCAGCTCATAAACCCCATTGACTCGAGTCCACCTCTGGTCCACCACAGTTTACAGCAGCCACTGCTAAAGCTGTTTCCCATTTTGTTCGCTGTTCCTCTCATCCATAATTCAGCCACCCCTAGATCGACCCCTCTTTCACAGGAACACACTCTGCATGCTGTAGCGTGCTGATGTCACTGCGTGTATATCAATGCATGTGAGCAAGTAAGTGACAGGGGGTTAATGTATCTTCAGGGCTGCTCTCTCCATGTGTCAATATTTAACCAACGGCTTTCTCTCTCACTACCTCGGCTTTTTACTCGCTTTTTCTGGCTCTTTCTCATGTTCCGAACACAAGCATATAACTGAGCTGTCTGAGATTAAAGTTTGCATAGTCAGAACTGATCGCTGGTATTAGAGTGCATGATTCATCAGTGCAAAATGTAGTAACTTCCTCTGCTTCGATAATGATTTTCCTTTTCAGTTGATGTCACCAAGCTCTATTATCCGAATGGATAGCCAATATTTCTGTGCAAACTAGGGTACGTTTACACCAGTGGTCTCAAACTCAATTCCTGGAGGGCCACAGCTCTTTGAATCCACAGCACAGTTTAGCTCCAACCAGCTCCAACTCACACCTGCTTGGAAGTTTCTAGTAATCCTGAAGACCGTGATTAGCTGGATCAGGTGTGTTTGATTAGGGTTGGAGCAAAACTGTGCAGAGCTGTGGCCCTCCAGGAATTGAGTTTGAGACCACTGGTTTACACAACAACGAAGTACTAATAAAAATGGGAAAGTTTTTTCTTTGCATTTTTCATGTACAGACGACAACATTGTCAAAACGTCCCCGTTCACACGGATCGCGAAAACACTGTGTTATGCTGCCAGGCCAGTAGTTGGCGAGGTCACTTTGTGAAGAAACACTATACACCTATAGACTGAACATGTAATGTGCATGCACATGACGTTACCGTTTTCACAAATTCTCGTTGTTATAGTTTACACAGAGACGATACCGGTATAGTTTTCAAAAACTTGCACTTTGCAACCCAAAAGTTTGTGTCTTCAGGCCCCCAAAAAATGAACTGAACTGAAGTAAATGAACTGCCAAAATGCATAAAAAGTTTTATGTTTTAGTTGAAAACAATGTTGTGTGAAGACACATGAGACATGAGACCCTTGGACCAATAACAGCAGGGTTGGACAAAATTCAGAATTTAAGAACTGGTTCCCATTCAATTCAATAATGTGAATTTGAAGTTGAATTGGAGTTTGAATTGGAATGGCAGGAAGTGGAAGCTACTTAATTAAAACAGGTAATGACATTCTGGGAAATGATGTGTTGATCCACCACATTTCATCTGTCTGTTAAATATTTTAAAGTTTTTTTTGTTTTGTTTGTTTTTTAATGGAATAGTATATTGGACCTTTAGACAGAATATATATATTTTTAAATATAAAAATAAAAAAGTGTGCATATATGTTTTTTTGTTAAATTATCATATTTGATACAACAGGTTTTTACGACTCGTGAATATGGAGCTCACACTTGAGGAGGATAAAAACTCGATTTTATTCAGAGGAGCAAACTGAGCAAAAATATGCAGTTGGATCCCTAATTTGGTGCAGATGTTGTTATTTATATGGCCAAAAAGTAAGATGAAATTCTGATAGCTCGTAACAATAACACATATAATATGTCATCTTAGTAAGATGATATTTAAATTTAAGTACTTATGATAATTGTCTGTAATTTGTTTTGTAGGTGGCAAAACAGAATGCAATGCAATTCATTGATTATTATTGAGAAATACAAATAAACATTCCTCAAAACCCTGATGTATCATAATTGAACTTCACATTTTAACATTATATGTATGGATAATCAAATAAACATAAGGTGCTTCCGTCCAGTAAATGTTCATCTTGAAAAAATAGAACAGATATTCTTATGCTTACCTTATTGAAACCAGTAAAGATTTCACAGCAAAAAGTCATGTGAACCACAACCTGAAGGGGGACAATTTTAGAATTACACTAAAAGGCCTTTTACTTGCTAAAAAGTTTGAACTAATCAGAGGGCATGTAGTACAACAGGTTTTTCAGCAAAGTTTTGATCATGTTGATAATTTGGAGGCCTTAGAATTTTGTGTATCAAATATGATACATTAGGCTTTATAGGGTTTAACTCAAATTACAACTGCAATTGCAGTTATTTGGTAAAATAATGTATCCAGTGTACTGTATATAAGCCAACATAATGAGAAATGGTTCAACTGAATTTCAAGCTCTAACTAATTAGTACATACTAAAGTCAGAAGTAACGTACTGATTACTCTCAGAGTCACGTCACTTCTGTTTCAGGAACTATAGATCCTGAAGATACATCAGTGTTATCTCTCTAATCACTTAGACCCATTGATTTGAGTATACTGTTGGAATGGCAAGGTTCCTCAGCCAGCCTCATTTCCATGTGCAGTTTCTTTTGGGGCATTTACCATCCATCTGAAGAGCTCCTCGTAGTCTCAAAGGAGAGAGAAAACTCCAAAGGGGGTTTTATTGTCTGTAGCTCCTGGGTTTCTCACTGTTATTCCTGCCTTGTGTTGCTGAATGTGGTATAAGTGGAAGATGAGTTACCTTTGATCTGTTGAGTTATGCATTATTCAGATGTTGTCGCTTGCTCACTCTATCTGGCTCTGTGACAGAGAGAGGCAAGATTTCTCCCTGACTCGGCATGTTCTCATGGATTTTCCAACCACTAATTAAGGCAAAATTTTCTAAAGATCACATTAGGCATACCAAGATTAGCGTTAACCGGTCTGTGTCCAACACATTGATTAAATTGGGTGGTTAATAGCCTGATAATAGCACTCTACATGTCTAATCTGAGAACTATTTCTTGTAGCTGCTTCAGAACCATGTGTAGCTTCAAATTCATGGCATGTAAAAGCTGAATGTATGTTCCACAACAAAGCGTACAGATCTACGCCACATGGAATGCTGAGAATGATAGGGATGTGAAATGCTAATGTGAAACAGCATGCCATGCTGAGGTTTACACTACACTGTCATCTGATAAATATCCGCTGGAGAATTCCCGGCTTTGTCTGTGCCTGCCTGCCTGCTCTTGTCACACCAGTGACTGAATACCTCGTATATCAGCTGCAGTAAGCAGTGATACCCAACTATCAATTTTGCTTTGTTATTTATGACTTCAAAATAAATACATATATGTAAAACACACACACACTTATATATACACATTCACTAAGGAATGTTTCTTACACGTCACAATATTCCTCATTTAAAGAATTCCTGCCCAAGGCATGTGCAAAAAAAAAGAAGTTGGGAGTAGTTTGTGGTAAGGCCTGGTTGAGTTGCGTCAAGCCCTGGGTATACTTCGTATTTTTACGCGTACGCTAGCGAACGCACACAGTCAAATGCACATCCTTGCAAAGTATACTTCATTTGACTCGTACACATACACAGGCTTTCAACGTATGCACAGTTTTGAGAAATCTCTCGCCACGAGTTACAACCCATGTAAATATCTTCGTATTCTTTCATGCTAGAGTTGTACAAATGAAGGTACTTTCTAACCTCTTTGCACAATCTCTCGTCTATGTAGGCCTCCATTGTCGCTGTAGCTTGCATGCGTTCCGGTCTGTTCTGTTTATGCAGTTTTTCTTTGACTACCTTGTGAATCGACGCCCCCAGGGCACGGTTGCCACCTTGTGGATAAACTAATTATTGCAAAAAATTAATGTGCATGTGGCAACCTGCACTTATAAGTGTGCGCGGTTAAGGCTGATTTATACTTCGTCGGACCTATGCCGGAGCCTCTGTACCACAGGCTATGTGTCGGTTTTCATTTTTACTTCTGCATCGTGTCCGAGTCGACGTGCAACACGCAGATCGCTAGTAGGCAGTGTCTGTGCGGTCATGTTGAGTATCAACAAAGACAATAGATGACAAAGACGGTTAACTACTATTAGTTATGAATTGGAGAAACTGCAATGCGCAATGTGGCAGAATACTAAATAAAAGAGCCAATCACTATTGATAAAGTCATTGCGTCACTGCAGCTGCCATTAGAAGCTCTGGTTCCCATTGAAACCTGAGACTCGCGCTTAGGACTGCACATGCGCATTGGCTCATGTAGCCTGAAAAATAAGTTTTTTTGCTATTTGAGCATAAGAAACAACATTTATGGGACAGTTTATGTCAGATGTTGTTGCTGATTTGAAATGTTATTTAATTGTGAGTTCACCAAGCAGTTTTTGAGATTTCAGGATTCCCCCATTCAAATAGATAGCACTTGGTCTTGGATGCCCGAAATAGCTGCCTGGAGGTGTTGCAAATATGGCCGCCGAGTGACCTGACTTTCCTTGAAAGGGACTTTGGTATCAAGGCAAAAGCCGAAGAAGAAGCAGCTTGCCATGTACATTGTCAGAGAAGCTTCAGCAGTGATGGCGGCAAATAGGCAAAGACCTTTGTTGCAGCTTGACAGCCGCGTGGAATTTTTTCATTCCTTTGGAAGTTGAAAACGTTCGCTCTTCTCGGCGAAAGGTTTTTTTTTACGTGAGGGAGGGGTTCTAGCAGACCAATCACAGTGCTTGCGATCCACATGCGATGCACATCAGGATACATGTGCTATACACAGCCTACGCTATAGCTACGGCGTAATAAATCAGCCTTTTTTCAAATATCCGCGGTGCGCGTACAGTAGGCGCATACTCTTCTGATGACGAAATTCGCATCAAGTGCACAGTACACTGACCATCGCGTGCGCATAAAAAGTGATGGTAAGTTATGGAAAGGGGTGTGGCATTTCTGATACATGCTTAAAGGGATACTCCACCGTTTTTTCATATTAAACTATGTTATTCCCTTAACTAAGACGAGTTGATACATACCTCTCTCGTCTCAGTGTGTGCACTAAATCGCTCTGTCTTGCGGCGAAACTTTGTTAGCACTTAGCTTAGCCCAGTTCATTCAATAGGGGCCAAGCAGAGAAGCTACCAAACACTTCCACGTTTTCCCTATTTAAATACAGTTACTCGAGTAGTGTAACTCGACCTAGGACGGTGACACAAAACAAAACGTTGCGCTTTTCTAAGCGTGTAAAATGGATAACTATTTAGTGGCGGAATACCATAGCAAGTGCTCGGGAGCACTTTGACTTGGCGCAGTAATATCTTCACTCGTGAAAAGTCCTCTCACCGGCCCCCGCTCTCTCTCATTTCCATCAATAGAACCAACGTGACCTGCACCAGTAGTAATAGTTTGAGCAGAGTTGACGAAGTATCAGGTTGTAGGAAGATAGTTTGTGGACAATCATGGTTATAACGTGCATCGTAAAGGGTTGTGATAACAAGGAGAAGGTATATAGTGCCGTCATGTTTCACAGAATTCCAACTCACCACATACAGCGGAGAGCTTGGTTAGCTGCTTTGAACAAGAATCCAAAAACACCGTTGCTGTTCGCAACAGTCACACTTGCACCACCAATTGCTGTTTGCCCGTGTTCTTTCGCCGGCTCCGGTCTGTTCTGGTTCGTATCTTTTTTCCCTCTCACGGTCCATAAGAGCTAATTCCTCCTCCGTGTACTCGGGTTCAAACAGATATGGCTCTGGGTCCGCTACAAACAAGTCATAATCATCTACAAAGTCCGCCATTGCAAATGATATCTTGCAGTTTGCTAATAGCACAGGTGGTAAAAGTCACGTTGGTTCTATTGACGGAAATGAGAGGGAGGAGGAGAGGGAGCGGGGGCCGGTGAGAGGACTTTTCACGAGTGAAGATATTACTGCGCCAAGTCAAAGTGCTCCAGAGCAATTGCTATGGTATTCCGCCATACAATATAGTTATCCATTTTACACGCTTAGAAAAGCGCAACGTTTTGTTTTGTGTCACCGTCCTAGGTCGAGTTACACTACTCGAGTAACTGTATTTAAATAGGGAAAACGTGGAGGTGTTTGGTAGCTTCTCTGCTTGGCCCCTATTGAATGAACTGGGCTAAGCTAAGTGCTAACAAAGTTTCGCCGCAAGACAGAGCGATTTAGTGCACGCACTGAGACGAGAGAGGTATGTATCAACTCGTCTTAGTTAAGGGAATAACATAGTTTAATATGAAAAAACGGTGGAGTATCCCTTTAAAGAGGTTGACCAATCACAACACACCGATCCAGCTGACCAATCAGAACACATTGCGCTTTTCAACAGGAGGGGCTTCATAGAGACAGGAAATAAACAGACAGACTGGGAAGAGAGGTGCTGCAACAATTGCAACACATTTTTTTTGAACATTCAAGCACAAAAACCTATGCTAGTACACCACAAAAACAAAATCAAGACTCTGTAAAAAGGCCTATATGGCCTCTTTAAAAAAAAATATATATATATATTTACATATAAAAGGAAACACCCCCAAAACATATAAATACTTTAAAACTGATGATTCTGCAGCAGTTTTTTCCCCTCACACTTCTAAACAACTATCCTATTTTTGTCCAGTCAAATATCAGTCAAACCAGTATCAAATGAAATATAGTTATAAAATAACAGATTCTGTAGGCCTATTTGTCGAACCGATGGGAAACACTGCAATAACGTCTGCAAATGTAGACCACCCTTCATATGACATGAATATGAACTTTAAATTTATTACAAACACAAACAGATGTCATAATACAGTGTCAAGATAGCTATAAACACACAACTAAATCCACACTTTAATATGTAATAAATTGAAAACTCTTAAGCTGTTTTTTAGTATGATTTAAGCAACAGTTGTTTATATAGGCGGACCAAGCGTTTATACTAAAGATCAGAGGAGAGAGTGTTCTGGCTGTAGATGTAAGAATATTGCTCAAGATAAATCCCTTAGCACTCTTTATTTGTTGAGTTCATTTAAGTGTAAAATAAACTTAGAGAAGAGTGTGCAATAGCAAACACCCACACATACATTTGTTCTCTTGTTTACAGCTTACAAATGCTTATGTTGAACAAGTACAGAGATCATCCACACAGACGTTCTCTGAAGTCCAGCACATATTGAAACGTGTATGCGCAGCACTGTGAAAAATGCAGAAGAGGTTTGATTTAGTGATGTATTATCCACTATCACAACATGACAATCTCACATTCAATAAATTATTATTACAGTGGAAACTCATAAGGAGCTTAGTGAGAGATAGAGAGTGAGGGCTGATAAGGGAACATTTTCACTGTCAAGTTTGTACAACAGATGAATCTAATTTAGAGAGACTCGTGTGGGCAGTTTCTGTTTGCTAAAAGCTTAAGATCAACGTCTTCTAATATAAAGTTCTCTCAACATACAGCAGAAAGATAAGCCATCAAGTATTGCAGGAACTATCATGAAAAAGACATCAATCACTGTTTTTATGCTATATTATTATTATTATGTGTAATAACTTATGTTTGCTAAGCAAGTGTTCTTTGCTAAAGTATGAGAAATTGTCATTTTCATACTTTGGGTTAGTGAAAAAAACCCATAAACTTAAGTATTGAACATAGTGTAAAACTCTATTCTATTCTATTTTATGTTAATGTCTGCCATTTTACATTGAAAAATATATTTAAAAGTAAAAACAAAAGATGTGTCTACTCACATGTATAAATGGTTTATGGCAAATATGTTATAATTTGTCAAAATTAGTACATTTCTACAAAATAGATTTTTAAAAGATTATTCCTTTTCTTTGTTGTAACACTTTTTTTCCTCATTGACCCACCTCTCACATTTCACAATTTTTTTTTTTTTTTTGAAAATCACTTATTTTATAGACCTTGCATGGCAATCTCTTTCTGTGACCAGCAGAGGGCAGACATCTTGATGAAACCCATTTAGAAACAACCCTCTTTCATTTCCCATAGTCTGCACACATTCTTCCTCAGACAACCCAAACTCTATTCAACTTCAAGACAGCTGTGGCTGCGATAATAAAGCAGAAATAAGGTATGGGAATCAACACGTCCTTCCATCATAGCGAATATAACTTGACAAGATGCCCACCGAGCGTGACTGTGCTTGCAGGCGGAGAGAGGACTGGCATAAAGTGCGTAGCTGATATACAGATGAACATCTGACATGCCAGTGGAAGGAGTGCTGTGCACACTGTGCTGTGGATTTGACAGGCAGATAGTCTCAGTGCTTGGGTGTGGTGCGAAAACAGGTACAGACAACTCAGTCTGTCGGTATTTAGAGAAAGTGATATGTTAAAATGCTGCCGCAACTCCATCATCCCTCATTTTCATATTGAATAATGCTGCATGTGTTTTTTGGCAGGCGGTGTATTATTGTGTGATCTAGTATGTGGATGTGGGTTGGAGAAGCAGTGGCTGATCATTAGGGCTCTAAGTGTAAACAGCAGCAGGCCCACAGGGAAAGGCCTAAAACATGCCCTCCTTACAGAAGATCAATAGCCCATCCACAGAGAGCGGCCTTGCCACTCACTCATGCACACATGCACATACGCTCACTCTTATCCTTAGCAACAGTCTTTGGCCCTGTCCCAAATTGCAAAGTTTATACAAGACCGTAGGGTGTCCCATTTGTCATTTTAGGTTTCAGAAGGGTGCTCTCGAGCGTCCCCTTTGCGGCTGATATGCGCACTTCCCTCGAGCCAGCAATGAAGCGAGTGAAAGCGTGAACTCTGAGGAAGATTGTGAAGGACAATACATTGAATCTCAATTTGTGATACAATGATTCTGGATCATTTCTGATATTTTCTCTCTCTAATCAATTCTGAGCCTAGTTTTAACAGCAGATGGTGCTCTAGGCTAGTTTTTAACCTCATTCTCAAATGCTCACGATGAAGAGTGCTGGACAGCGATCGTATGTTCGGCTGACTCATGTAGGTAGTTAAATATACTTGCACCTCGGCTCAGAATGCATTTATGTAAACACCCTTGTAATTCGCTTCAACCTTTTCGAACTTTATGAATGATTATTTTAGGTTTAAGTGGTGTGTGTAAAGAAACTGGAAGCAAGCAAGCAGAGTACGGGTGTTTCTAAAGCACGTAGTGCCATCTGCTGTTAAAAACTAAGCTCAGAATCGATGTGAGAGAGAATCGCGATGCATCGGAAAATATCAGAATGGCTCCAGATTCTTTGTATCGAGAATCGATGTATTGCCCCAGACCTACTCATTATTTACTTACTAATAAAAGTGACAAGGGGCTATCAAAATGCACTTTATATGACTTTTGCACACTATATTCCAAGTATTTTGAAGGATATTTGTGTGATTAACAAATTTACTGTAAGTTTACGTTGTTATTCACCTCTCTGTAGCTTATTAGACACTAAATGTTTGGTCTAGTGCTGTTAATCAATTAAAAAAACCAATTAATCATGATTAATCACATTCTAACATTAAAGTTTTTAATACATTTTTATATTACAATAATTTCACATTTAATCTACAAATTAATGAAGAAACAACATAAAGACAGAATATTTTAAATATTTGATCTAACAGGTAGGAAATATATAGAAATTATAATATTTATTATAATATATATAATATATAGGATAAAGTTATCAAACACTTCACAGTCTTCACTGCATAAATTATAAATGAAATATAGATTAATCCTTATTAAAGCTACAAAAGTTATTCAGTCAAGAGCAGTGAGTGATTTTCTCTTTGTCTTTTGTTCTTTGATAAACAGTAATGACAAACTTCACAGCAGCAGGTTTATTAGGCTGCTGTCACTTTAAGATCTGACACATCCGATGTTGTCACTGCTCTTTACGGTCATTTAAGACTATGCTTTGCTAAACGCTAGCTAAAGGATGACAAAAAACTGATGATGCATTATTTGCGTTATATATTTTAATGCAGATTTAAAACTGAAAATGCGTTAATTTTGACAGCCCTCGGTTGGTCATAAGATGCATAAGAACCAATGTCGTTTTGTGATAATGCACCAGTGCTTCAGTGCAGATGATTATCAGTAAATAACCACTTAAATTTCAGTCTGTTCCTCTCACAAACTTATTTTTGTACTTTTGTAATACTGCTTTTTTGTCATTTTTTGGGAATTGATAAACCCAGTTCACTTTCATTATACTGAAAAAGCAGTCATCATATTCTTCAGAAATGTACCTTTTGTGTTTCACATAAGAAAGAAAATCATATTGGTTTGTATTGTGGTTTTTTTTTTTAAAGTGAGCACTTTTGTAATTCCTAAAGATCTGATTGTTTTGGCGACGTTTTCAAATGTTGTATTTATAGGTTTTGAACAATCAAAACTTCTTGACCAAATGCTGTGAGCTAAAACTCTTAAATAATAGTGCAGATATGCTGATGTATTTCAGGGTGGAGGATGGGTATGTTATAGTCTCCATAGAAACACAGGAGCAAACTCTTCTGGAAAGTCCCTTCCCAAACGCTGACCACAATATGTCTGTGTATGTGAGTGCATGCGTTTAACATTTAGTCTAATTCTATTCACCTTCATAATGGGGTTTAAATTGCAAGAGTAAATTTTCAAAGAAAATATTACAGATTACCATTGTTACTTAAACTGGTATGTCTTAGCAAAATTAACAATAATCATGCGTATCTGAATTGTGTTTTCCAGCTGAAACAGAATGTTCTATTCAAGCAGAACAGAAAATTAGTTTAATATGGCTATTTAATTCAGTATTTACAGGGGCTTGGCCATTTCAACTTGAACGTGCGAGGCTTCCAGTGTCAGCTGCTTCCAGTTATTTTTGCTGTTATTTAGTCACTTCATGTTGTAAACTGGTATTTATTATCACATTATTTTAATTTATTATCGTAATCAAAAACACACTAGTTTGTGGCGAAAACAGTTTTATCGTTTACCTCACTTCATTATTCTTTTAAGTATTTTCCTATAGTGGCTAATGAATCGGAAGTCTTGCACATTCACAGGAAATAGCTTACTTCCGCATTTCAAATAAGTGGATAATATGGAATCCCCCCCCCCCCAAACCAGTTAAGTGCAAACCCCGCCCCACAGCCGATACTAAAGATTTCTGTGGTCATGTCAATTACAGTGATGATTGACTACACAATGCTAAAGCCTAACCTTAAAGTCACCATGAAATCAAAATGGACAATTCTTGTTTTTTTTTAAATGAAATATTTCAGTATTATAAATGATTTATCCATGCATTTCATTTTTTTATTTCATGTCATCTTTAATCAAAATAACTTGCAGCAACATGTCTTCTCTGATGATGCGTTTACTGGCACGGGGCGGGACAACCTGTCACTCACATGAGATCACCGCAATAGCAAACCATATTAATCAAACGATCCATCAATTTAGATTTTTGAAGCAGTTATGTTCATCTTTTAAAAATGTAGCTACGTTTTTATTAAGTAAAACGTACAGTGTAGTGTGTCCAGTGTACGTTGTAGAAAAAAATGTCAAATTATTGTCAAGTTATGTTTATCACAGGCTTTGTTTTACTCATAAATTGAAAACCCTCCTAGGAAAATCTCAAAGGAACCATTGGCAAATTAGTCTTCCGGGTTCTTACGTCATACCTGCACCACGAATCCATGAAACCAGAACTTTTAATAATAATAATAATTCCTTACAATTATATAGTGCTTTTCTGGACACTCAAAGCGCTTTACATATTGAAGGGGGAATCTCCTCGACCACCACCAATGTGCAGCATCCACCTGGATGATGCGACGGCAGCCATATTGGGCCAGAACGCCCACCACACACCAGCTTATTGGTGCAGAGGAGACAGAGTGATGAAGTCAATCAGTGTATGGGGATGATTAGAAGGCCATGATGGTCAGAGGCCAATGGGCAACTGCTTTTCTTGACAGTTGACTGAGTGATGAAGTTGACCAATGAAATCAGCTGCAGGTTTGTTTGGGCTGAACTGGTTTCATTTGGATAATTCAGTCAGTGTTGCCAACTTAGCGACTTTTCAGACCCCTTTAGTGCCTTTTTATCAAAAAAGTCGAATCTAGCAACTTTTTAAAGCGCCTAATGACAAATCTAGTGACTTTTTGGACATACCTCACAAAAAGTGTATATATATATATATATATATATATATATATATATATATATATATATATATATATATATATATATATATACAGCTTTATTGGACATCCAGCTATATTATATTATATTATATTATATTATATTATATTAAAATACAGTATGTGAGCATGGATTAGGAGAGAAAACATTAGGCAGGCAGAATGCAAGTATGATGTGATGATGTCACAAATATGCAAATTGACGCATGGCGTCATCTAGCGACATTTAGCGACTTTATGGGCAGGCTTTAGCTACTTCCTTTGAAAATAGTTGGCAACTGAATTCAGTTATTTATATAATTACACAAGGCCACAGGTAACTACAGACATGCTGATATTTGTGATGTTTTTGTTATATTGCTTCATAAGTAATATAAGAAAGAAATTAATATCGAGCAATTTACATTTCACTCAAAAATCGACCATTTTGTACATTTCTTCTAATATCTATCGCTGACAAAGTTCCACAAGAAGCCACAGCGTCTAGCTTTGCATATTAACGCACATGCTAAAAGCCGGTCTGGATCACTTTAAGTGGAGCGGAGTGACAGAGATTCATGGCTCAGCGTTTCAATTTCCCGTTCCCTGTTCTGAGCGAACTGAACATGTAGTGCAACTTCACAGTGTTGTTGTACAATCGGAACGCCATTTAGATTAGAGAAACTCATTGACCTGTAACATTAAACTCTAAAAACGTTTAAAAAATCTAAAATACGATTTGTTCATGGAGCCACAAACGTCATTATGTTTTTCTATACTTTTTAATGGAACAACCTCCCACCCCTTCTTTTTAACTGGGCCGGCCAACTGCTCCATATTTGGATTACACATTCACACACTCTTACGCACGCCTCCACACACTCACTCCCTCCGTCAAACACACACACTCACTCACTCACTCACTCGCTGGAGGTGGGGGCACGGAGAGATAGAGCTATTAGCTCGGGCTGCAGCAGACATCATTGTACGAGCGGAGGGGAGACGATTCCACCGGTAGTGCGCGAGAACGCACGGAGCCCTGGCAACACGGAGAGCCTCCCGCTTCCCTGCCCGTTATACCGTACAGTAAGTCCATGCATTTATTTAACCAGCTCAAAACTGGCTTTTGGGTTTGCTTGCGATCTGGGAAAAATGGCTGGGAACTAAAAGACGCATGAGGAAGCAGTATGACGTTTATTTAAAAACCCTTGTAAATATTTACTGTGACATTTGCACTAATTATTATGTCATCCTGTCTGCGATCGACCGGGAGAGATGTACAAGATATGCTGTTTGTCATCTCGATTAAAAATTATATAACTACTTTGAAGTAGCGCACGGGGAAGCGGGGCGGTTACTTGCGAGCTGTAAGCCCGAGCAGGGAGCGCTCTCGCCGGGGCTGGAGTAACTGCGCCACCCCGCCTCCATTCATCGCTCCAGATAGACTTCTAAACATCAATTTACCGGTGGATTAATGATCAGTCAGCTGTACTTTTTAAAGACACTGTCAATCGCCGTATCCGTGCGCACTTCTGCTGAGTCAACACTGTTGCTGGAAGGCTTTTGATGTGAAAACACAATCGCGGAAGTTTTAGTAAGTCTGTACTAGAGTTGCGATTTCAACCCGTGTGCACAGTTTATTCCACGACGACGTGTCTTTTTAATTGAGAATAGCCCGTACTAGTAGTAGGCTACAACAAATTTCTCTCCGTTTCACTCCCACTGTGTTTTAATACAAACTGGCTGTGTTTCAATGCCTAGTGAGCGTTATTTTTAGGCATCATAAAACGCAGTGTGGTTTGTTTGGCGCGTTCTGAATTGACTCCAATACTGCTGTCTAGGTAGGCAGCCTTACTAGGTTTGGAGACGCAGCCATTGAGTGTATCCCGTCGTGATGTCACTCGGTTCATCCCGGCTGGTTATATAATGAGCTGTTGCTGTGTATATTTCATGTGTTGGCAGGGCTGATGGGGCGCTCTATGCGTTGTGACCGACATGCAGTGCCGGGTTTTGTTGCTTTACTAAATAAACTGTGCAATTTAGCGTTGATTATGTAAACAGCTGGTTAAGACAGCCTTAAGTAGGTCTTTAGTCAGGGTCACTATCATGATATCACGTTATACTGTATTGTGAGTTCTGTCCATTAGTATGTAGCTTTGAGTTTGTGCAGTTGCATACTATATTGTATTGTACTGTACTGTATTGTGCAAATGGCCTTAACCATTTTGAATGGAGATTACTTTGCAACTATTCATTGCATATGTCATATATTTATGTACTGTAATGCAGATTACTATGATATGCTACACTATACTATGTATGTAACACATTGTTTTGACTTTTGAATTGAGCTAATTGTGGATATAGGTTTATGGCTCATCATGGGACAGTTGCTTATACTATGTATATTGCACTTTACTGTGTATGCTAAACTATACTGAATTGTATAAATGTCGTTTTTAATTTATTAATTTCATTTTTAGATAATTGTGCACAGGTTTACAGATGTTAAAGGATTAGTTCACTTTAAAATGAAAATTACCCCAAGATTTACTTGCCTTTCTTCTTTCTGATGAACACAATCGTCACGTCAGTTACGCTTTTTCCACAAGTTAAAGACGGACGGCGTAGGACGTAGTCTAAGCGTTTTGAACTGCGAGAGGCATTACACTTTCTTCGCAAGTTAAATACAGAAGGCAGTCTGGCGGAAGCTATATATTTTACTTTATAACTTGTTAAATATGGATATTTTCTTACTCAAACGCATTGCTTCAGAAGGCTGTTATTAACCCCCAGGAGCCATATGAATACGTTTATAATGGATGGATGCACTTTCTTCATACTTGTTGGTCCCGTTCGCTCCCATTATAAAGCTTGGATGTGTCAGGATATTTATTAATATAACTCTGATTGTGTTCTTCAGAAAGAAGAAAGTCATATACACCTAAGATGGCTTGAGGGTAGTAAATCTTGGGGTAATTTTCATTTTAAAGTGAACTAATCCTTTAATCCATATACTATACTATACTAATACTATACTATACTATACTATACTATACTATACTATACTATACTATACTATACTATACTATATTATATACAATTCTATGCCATGCAATATATGAATAGCTTTCACTTTTGAATGGACTTTATTGGCACAAGTTTATGGCTGATAGGACAAATGCAGCATATTCTATTCTATTCTATTCTATTCTATTCTATTCTATTCTATGCAACATATAGCTTTCATTTTTGTATTTAGTTGTGTGCAGATTTACAGCTTATAGGACATTTGCAGCTAAAGTGAAGCAAAAAATTTAATGTGGAAACATTGTTACCCCCAGAGGGCTGTTTAAATAGATTCAGTGATTCAGTTTTTTGAAGAGATTTAATTCACTTTTAGAATTTGCAGGCCATAAACAGGCAAAGAAAGAAGAAAGCCGTAGTGAGAAATGACATTTACAGAGCGCAAAATTCTCACATTGAATGTTGAAAGACCAGCATGTTCAAATAAATAAAGGCGGATTATTTGCAGGGTCACCGTGCTACAGTTTCACTGCGTTTTGCAGAGTATTGCCGCCACATGCATGGATTTCATGCTTATTATTAGTGTACATTTCCAAGGCTCTTGGATGATTAAGAAATTCTAGCGCTTTTAATGAAAATTCTATTGTTTCAGAGAGCGAGTGGATTAGTGTTTCCCCTGTTTTGTGTTTGGTTGTAATACATTTCAAACGGTATGGGCTGCCCTTTGCAACCTGGGGACTAAGCTGTCTGCTCTGATTATGTAGTGAATGCTTTTTTTTTCAGAGGGATTTGTGCAGCGGTGAATTGCTCGGTGCTATAACTCGGTAAGCAAATCTCTGATGTCCCCGGTACCACTTACTTTTAAATGCTAATGAGCAGTAATTAAGACACAGAGTATGGCCTAATCACAAGTGCACTAGTGCGTCTGCTCATTTGTTCGGTTTTACACACGCACACACCTGCCACTTATGAAGTGCCCATTCTTGCTTCTCCTTAGTAGCTGTGCTATTCAAACTACCACAGTGTCAATGGAGTTGAGTTTGATGAACACAAATGAGCTTGTGACAGATGCAGGCAGGGCTAACTTGACACGCTCGAGTGCCAGTGAAATATGGAGGGACACACCTCCACCTGCAGACACTGCTTACATAATTCTGCTGTGATTGACAGGGACAGTATCAGCCAATGGGTGAGTAGCGCCAGCTGGATAAGAAATTTGTTTACTCATTGGAGGGGTGGAGCCTAAGTCAACCTGGTTTCACCCTTTGCTGGAAAATAAGTCTCAAGTTAGGCCTATCCAGGCAAGCTCTTGAAGTACACTCCCTCACAGGTATGCATGCATGAACTCAAGACATGGGACGCATTGTTCTGCAGCATAAAAGGCAAATTAATGATACGCCAAGTCTTTCTCTGAGCTCTAACCTTTTTCTGTGATTGAAATCTGAGGGAGGACATTCCATGGTCTTGTCCCTTAAATCTAATACTTAATGGAGTCTGCGTTTACACCTTGGTTATTTGATCACAAATTGGCCATCTGTTGCTGTTTACAACTGGTAGCATGTTCCATATATACTTTTAAATTTTAATATCACCACACATGTCATGTTTGTGCAGAATGCTTTGTATTTTAAAGGAATAGTTTACCCATTCCATCGCAATTATCTTCATTCTGCAGAACACAAAAGATAATAATGTTTCAGCTGTTCATATAATGAAAGTCAATGGGATCCAAAAGTTTCAAGCTGGAAAAAGGAGTCCAGTGGTTTCATTTAACTTTAAGTCTTTGTATTTTGTACAATATCAACCTATGCTCATTGGACATACATGCCTCTATCTATATTTTTGCAAAACTCCAGTACATACAATTCACTGCTGTTTCCAGCTGAAATGAACACTAGAGGAAGTAAACACCAGCAACTTTTTTTTTTATTCTTTCACACAAATCATTATTATTGATTAATAATGTCTTATTTTCACATGGTTCCTTATGTTATTATGACCTCAAAACACTTTTACCATAGTGCATGATTTGTAAACTAATTCATTTTGATGTTTGCATCACATTACCAGATCAACATGAATGGCTTTTCTGATGAAGTAAACTTGCTCTGTAGCTCACTAGGTACATCATTGCACTTATGATGCAGATCGCTCGATAACAATCCCGTGAAGTATGAGTCACGACAAAAGGGTTTAGAGTTTAGTGTTGGTGGTATGTTATTTTCAAACACGATAGAAGATAAAACTGAACATATTTTTAGCTCCACTTCTTGGACATTTCCTTTGAAAGTGTTGCGAAACATGCTAAAAGCAACAAAAAATCATTTTGTTGTCACGGGCACGTATTTCCAATTAGCTTAAAATGGAAACAAACATTTAAGGAGCTATTCAGTCTCAAATCAAATCATATCATTGATCAACACATGCATACAGAACCCGTATTCAGTTATGGTGTCACATCATTAACATCAAACCTCAGTGGTGCTTGTGTCTTTATGACAATTTGATGTTAAGTCACATGACAAGCAAGAAGCATTGAAGTATGATGTTACTGACATGTCATCATATTGTATCCTGCACAGCTCAGTCATGGTAAAATGTAAGTTGCAGCAGAACTTGTTTTCTTATTGCGACGTACATCCGAGTGAAACATTTGTTGTTGGTTGGATGGAGGCAGATCTGGATGTGAGCTTGTGGTCAGCGGGACAGCGTTTATGCAGACGAAATGGAGAAGTCCTGTATACGTCACCAGAGAGAAGTCTGTAATTTCACCCAAAGATCCATTATGACATTTTGATTCAAAATTATGAGGTCAAAAATAATTAAAAAAATGCAACATGCATGTATGAATTGTTTACAATATCAAAAACATGCACTAAGAAAATAGATTTTCATTTCACGTTGACTTTAAAATCCTTGTTTTAGTGCAGTGGTTGATTGACAGGTGAGTAGGCGGCCCTTCAGTGCTTCCCTGGACGCCTCAGAACGGATTAGAGTTTACACTACAAATGCGATGTAGTCACATGTGTTTTTCGACTACCTCTGAATGTGATGTGAGAGATTTGTTCACAGAACATTTTGGACCCCATTTACACCTGTATCTCTGTCCACTTGTGATTAGATGCTAGTACCCTGTGTAAACGGAGTCTACAGGAGTTCAGCGTCCTTTCGCAGTGTCAAAGTCTCACAGCAGGGAGAGAGTATGAGGTGGGGGGGAAAGAGGCAAGGAATGGGAGGGGAATGGGATCGATTGAGCAATTCTGTTTCCAGACCTTTATAGCCCTTTTCTTTCATCTCTCCGCTCTATTCATTTACTCTCCCTCCATGGGCGCAGTACACATCCCCAACCTGCTTTTGTACTGCAGCGCTCAAGAGCTTTTTTTGATATCCAGATGAAAAACATTCCTTTCTCCAATGAGTGGATGTCAGCGTGCAGGCTGCTCGTCTTCCTCTAGACTCCCCATGATGGCTTTATCTAGAGCCTGAATTGAAGCTTTTTATTTTTCAGCTGAACAATGTGATGAACGTGAACGTGCTTGAAACTGTTCATTGTTCAGTGGATGTGCTGATTTCGTTTTTTTTTTTTTTTTTTTTTTATTTGCTGTATTTGGGTCCTCTTATTTTTTTTTGTCAAAGTGTGGCGCTTCAGGATCATCAATAAATCTTTTCATCCATCTAGAAGCATAGTTAAAAATAAAGCACTTGCATGAATAAATCACATGCAAGCCTCCAGAATTCATATCCAGGCTCTACAGTTTGGAGAGTAACATTCGTGTATATGGCTTCTGGACAGCCAGGAGTCATTTTGAAGTATTTTAAAGCCCCATTTAAGACTCATGTGGCCTTAACAAGTCAGAAATACTGTAATTTTGAGTTAAAAGCATATGAATGATCAAGCGAAGTGGTGGAATTCTCAGTGATACCTGGGTTGTGCAACATCAAAGTTGGTGGAAGGCAACACTGCAGTAGATTCAAGTAGGGCTGCATGATATTGGGAAAAAAAATCTCCTGCAATATAAGCTATATTGCTAAATGAAAAAATACAGAATTTTCACCAGATGACTTGAATTTTTGGAAAGAATTAATTATTCTACAATGATTGGGGTAATTGTGTTGCTGCATATGAAATAATTTTAAAAAGCTGAAATAACTTTTTACTCGGAAGACTTTTTTGAGTGATTTTTTTTTTTTTATGGTTTAATGATTTGGGGAATACTTGAAACATTTTGGTGTATATACTCTTCATAAGATCCAACTTAAACCTATTTCAGTAACCATAAGTTAAACAGACAGAGTTTAAAAAAATCTCTTTCCACTTTAGTTTCCACTGATTTTGACCCATTCATTATGACTATAAAATATGATTTTTTTTATTGTGGTTTTTATTAAAGGTGCCCAAGAACGTTCTTTCACAAGATGTAATATAAGTCTAAGGTGTCTCCTGAATGTGTCTGTGAAGTTTCAGCTCAAAATACCCCATAGATTTTTTTAAATTAATTTTTTTAACTGCCTATTTTGGGGCATCATTAACAATGCACTGATTTACACTTGGCGCCGCCCCCTTAAATCTCATGCTCCCTGCCACACCAGCTGTCGACTATATTAC
Organism: Megalobrama amblycephala; assembly: GCF_018812025.1. Lineage (NCBI taxonomy): Eukaryota > Metazoa > Chordata > Actinopteri > Cypriniformes > Xenocyprididae > Megalobrama > Megalobrama amblycephala. The sequence goes on from NC_063052.1 coordinate 6,012,516, forward strand.
AGCGCATTTACAAAGTTCACACAGCTATTATAACCCTCAAATGGATCTTTACAAGATGTTCGTCATGCATGCTGCATGCATGCTTCGAATTATGTGAGTAAAGTATTTATTTTGATGTTTACGTTTGATTCTGTATGAGTTTGAGGCTATATGCTCTGTGGCTAACGGCTAATGCTACACTGTTGGAGAGATTTATAAAGAATGAAGTTGTGTTTATGCATTATACAGACTGCAAGTGTTTAAAAAATGAAAATAGCGACGGCTCTTGTCTCCGTGAATACAGTAAGAAACGATGGTAACTTTAACCTCATTTAACAGTACATTAGCAACATGCTAACGAAACTTTTAGAAAGACAATTTACAAATATCAGTAAAAATATCATGCTATCGTGGATTATGTCAGTTATTATTGCTCCATCTGCCATTTTTCGCTGTTGTTCTTGCTTACCTAGTCTGATGATTCGGCTGTGCAGATCCAGACGTTAACTGGCTGCCCTTGTCTAATGCCTTTTATAATGTTGGGAACATCATGGGCTGGCATTATGCAAACATTGGGGCGTACACCCCGACTGTTACGTAACAGTCGGTGTTATGTTGAGATTCGCCTGTTCTTCGGAGGTCGTTTAAACAAATGAGATTTATATAAGAAGGAGGAAGCGATGGGGTTTGAGACTCACTGTATGTCTTTTCCATGTACTGAACTCTTGTTATTCAACTATGCCAAGATAAATTAAATTTTTGAATCAAGGGCACCTTTAAATAAAAATATTAAACAAAATATAAAATATATTGCAATAATACTGTTGTGCTATTTCATAAAAAAATCGATTATTTAACAAAATTGATACAAATAAATGTATTTTATAGTACACTAGTAACTAATATTTACTAGTGTATAGTATAGTATAGTATAGTAACTAATATAGTAACTATAGTGTATAGTGACTAATATTTACATTCTAATTTCAGCATTTTCGAACATTAAACCACCAAGCTTGAATTTTGGTGGTTTGCCCGGCAAACAAATATGATTTCACAGTGAAGTGTGGCATTATGTTCACACGTGTGTGTGTGTGTGTAGCTCATGATATCGGCGTGGCTCGATTCACAGTAAATAAATCAAGTCACTCTGATACACCATAAATCAAAGCCTTTGTGATTGGATAATCGCATTAAGCTATATTGCAATATTGATTTTGTTTCAATATATCATGCAGCCTTAGATTGAAGTGAACGATTTTGCTGATTCCAGTGCTGCATATCAGTATTAATGCATTTTGTACAACAAGGTTCTGGTCAACAAATATAAAGCTTATGATTCACACACTGTGGGTGCTTTATGTAAATTAATCTTTTTTCATATACCATGCGTAATTAAATCAAAGGCTTTGTGAAAGTGATGCAGGCATATTCAATAATGTTTATCCACTTGTACAAGCTTATCAGGTCATCTACTGTTTATTTGTTTTGTTTAGTCTACTTCCGTATTTTGTTTCCGACTTAAACGTGATAACTGCTGCCTACCTTGGAAGTAGCAGCTTAACAGGTGCGCGTGAAGCATCAGCTGATCTGAGACTTTGTAGTGAAGATGGGCTCAGAAGAAATCGATAGCTGAAGTTCTGAATGGCAGAGTGTGAATAGTGTAGCGGCTCTGTGTCAGTGTGGGGATCGATGACCCCTCTATGGGCCGCTGTTCTCCTCTCGTGTGGATATCTGCATGCTTGGTGCTCCCTCTGGGCATATCCAGACATTAGAGCCACTATTGATGCTACTCTTTCACCATGAAAGCAACAAAGAAGAGCAAAGCTTCACGCTCATGTGCAGCTGGTTTAGAACACGATGAAAATCCTCTCTAAGCTTGTCATGGAAAAGGCCTGTTTCTGAAAGCCTTAAGAAGCACTCTCTTTTGGAGCCTCCTTAAAGGGATAGTCCTCCAAAAATGAAAATTCGGCCCTCATTTATTCAAACCTGTATGACTTTCTTTCTTCAGTGGAAGAGAAAAGTGATGATTCATGCTGATCTTACAATAAAAGTGAATGGGACCAAGTATCACACAGCTGAGATTTGCTATGTAGTATATTTCATGTAAAGCAATATATACTATATAGCAAATCTTTGCTGCGTGAAGATATATCTAAAGATATATGAAATGTATGTCCTTATTGACCAAAAATCTTCCTTGACAGTCGTGGTCACCATTTACTTTCATTGTGTTGGGAAAATCTCTACTAAAAATCTCTCAAAGATGAATAAATGATGACAATGAAATTTTGAAAATGTCAGTGATGAAATTTTAATTTATGGATGAACTATCTCTTTAAGGTTTCCCAGTTGTATGTTATGCAGTTCATCATTGTGCAACAGCCCTCAGGAAAATGACAGTCTAAAAGCCTCATTCTCAACATATATAGCAAAGAATTATGTATCAGTCTGTTATTGAGGTTCTGCACAAAGCTAGACCTCTGTGCAGTGTACATTCATGTCTCTCAACCTTTTTATCCCAGCAGTTGGCCTTCATTCATATTTAATGGCATTCGCTATGTAGTTTGGCACTAGAATTGCCTTATTTGTAATGAGGAACTTGGTAGGGCAAAATTGCCCACCTATTTTTAGGCTCCATACCGTCAGTCTCATGTTTCATGTCACTAGTAATTCTTTTAGTATGAAAATGACTAAATAATAGAGCATTATGTAGCCGAATATCTCATCTCTGCTTCTTCCTTTCCATCTGATATGTATTACGTTTTGAAATGGTAATAAATTTGGCTTGTTTTGAACTGTTTTGCATATAGTTCATAAACAAAGGGCAGCTGGAACCATTTGACCAGCATGTTATAAGCCCTGAAGCAGAGAACACACAAATGAAGAAAATTCTCGTGGAGCCAAGATGCCATCCTTCCTGATGCAACTAGGCAGATAAATAGGACCACCAAGTGTTCTCCAACCGCAAAGCATACTTCTGTCTACCCTCATGTATCATGCAGTACAAGGCGGGATTACAGATTAAACTTCCTTGGAGTGACGGCTTGATCATCAGAAGAGAAAGTGATGGGGCTAAGGTAGGGATTCCATGAGGAATGTATTCACTAAAATCTTCTTAAGAAAGAAGTTAAAGGCCCCTTTTACAAGATGTAATATAAGTCTGTGGTGTCCCCAGAATGTGTCTGTGAAGTTTCAGCTCAAAATACCCCACAGACCATTTATTATAGCTTGTCAAATTTGCTCCTATTTGGGTGTGAACAAAAACATGCCGTTTTTGTGTGTGTCCCTTTAAATGCAAATGAGTTGAGGGTGGAGCTTTAACAGCTCGCACTTCAGTTGCTGAACAACAACAAAACTGGAAAATCTCACGCAGGCAAAATGACGATTGTCACTAACGGTGTTCATCCTTACATTGTTCAAACCGGAGTCGGACACAGATGGAGAGACTCAGGAAGAAGTTACAACTTTTAGAATGCAACTGGACGTTTCTGAACTAGCATGTGCTGTCATGTTAAGCATTGAATTTACCCTCGTCTGGCTCGCGTTTACTGGCATGAGAGTGGGGCAACCTGTCACTCACATGAGATCACAGCAGTAGCAAACCACAACCATCCAATCAGTTCCCGATGGACAAAATCAAGTCCCGCCCTACAACGAGAAGCCGTTTCACTCAGATATACATCACAGTAGGGAAGAAAGAGTATATAAGACTATTGTCACAAAGGATTGGGCCCCAGAGGTGGGAATATACTGGAAGATGTCTCCACCTTGCCAGGTGAGAGGGATGTAGTGGGACCTTCCAAGCATCACGGGTCTCACAGTGGGTATCAGGATTGAATACTTCCAGCACAAAGGAGGATATGCACCGAGAGAGGAATTCAATAACAGGAAAACTGCATGGATACAAACAATCCGTGGAATACAGAAATCCACCCTTACCACTGTTATGTTTGGCATGTTAGAGTCTTTCCTTAAAATGCTTGCTGTATTATTCAGGTGACGTGAAGTCCCTAGCAACTCCTCACCTTGGTGAATTTTGTGGAAAGAATGCAGAGATTTTGGGCAGGGTGCAGGGACTTTACTACAAGCTGTACTTAGTGCAGTTACAGTACGTTGAAGGAATTTCCTGAAGTTAACGCTGGCCTTGAATAGACAAAGTGTGGTTTTGACAAAGGGGAGACGGACAAGAGAAAAAACAGGCTGACGCAAAGCAAAATACTTCACGCTGAGATAAAACAAGCGAACGGCCATCCCAGTTCCATCCCATTTCCCCTCTTAAGTGATGTCATTGGAGTGGTGGAGATGCGCCAACTTTGGAGGGAGAGGCGCTCCCCTTTTTTCGTGGAGTTATCCCTTAAAGTCTTTCCAGAGAGACTCTCAGAGGAGTCAGCCAAGTCAGACAAGCATTCCTCCCTCTCGCATCTCTACCGCTCTGTTTTTTTCTTCTTTTTCCATCAATCCCTCCAACAATGTGTGTCTGAGTCAGCCAGAGGTACTTAAAACGTAAATTGCCAATGTGGGCACATTGAGAACAATTGAGTGTGTTCATTACCATTATACAGCTCTCAAATCATTTGGAAAAGATCACAGATCTCATAAGTCTTATTTAATGACTGTTAGTTGTATCATATCGGTATTCTTTTGGCATTATTACTATTGCTCATGCTTAAGGTTAGGAACCTGAGTATTAAGTATTAAATAGCCTTCATGTGTGACATGTTAGTGCCACATACATGATATCTCAAATCATGTGGTTTATTTATGAGAGGTGTGTCATTAATTTTCTGAGTGATCTGACTTAAATGTTATGCCTAGTAGATGATAAAAGTGAAAAAATGTAGCCTTGCACTGAGGTTAAAATTCTACCATATTTTGTCTAAATAAATGAAAAAATTAATTAATAAAATTGTTAAATGCTAAAGTGAATAAGCTTTGCAACGTTATAATGTACTGTATGAAAAATGGATATTAATTTGCTAAATTGTTTATGATTGTTGTAAATTTTCTATATATGCTATAATAATACATAATATTAAATATATACTATTTATGGTATAATGTAAATCTTAATATATAATATTAAAGGGGACCTATTATGCCCCTTTTCACAAGATGTAATATAAGTCTCTGGTGTCTCCAGAATGTGTCTGTGAAGTTTCAGCTCAAAAAACCTTCTTTTGGATTTTGGATTTTATGAGAGCTACACATTCCAAAAAGGTTGGGACAGGTAGCAATAAGAGGCCGGAAAAGTTAAATGTACATATAAGGAACAGCTGGAGGACCAATTTACAACTTATTAGGTCAATTGGCAACATGATTGGGTATAAAAAGAGCCTCTCAGAGTGGCAGTGTCTCTCAGAAGTCAAGATGGGCAGAGGATCACCAATTCTCCCAATTCTGCGGTGAAAAATAGTGGAGCAATATCAGAAAGGAGTTTTTCAGAGAAAAATTGCAAAGAGTTTGAAGTTATCATCATCTATAGTGCATAATATCATCCAAAGATTCAGAGAATCTGGAACAATCTCTGTGCGTAAGGGTCAAGGCCGGAAAACCATACTGGATGCACGTGATCTTCGGGCCCTTAGACGGCACTGCATCACATACAGGAATGCTACTGTAATGGAAATCACAACATGGGCTCAGGAATACTTTCAGAAAACATGGTCGGTGAACACAATCCACTGTGCCATTCGCTGTTGCCGGCTAAAACTCTATAGGTCAAAAAAGAAGCTATATCTAAATCATGATCCAGAAGCGCAGGCATTTTCTCTGGGCCAAGGCTCATTTAAAATGGACTGTGGCAAAGTGGAAAACTGCTCTGTGGTCAGACGAATCAAAATTTGAAGTTCTTTTTGGAAAACTGGGACTCCATGTCATCCGGACTAAAGAGGACAAGGACAACCCAAGTTGTTATCAGCTCTCAGTTCAGAAGCCTGCATCTCTGATGGTATGGGGTTGCATGAGTGTGTGTGGCATGGGCAGCTTACACATCTGGAAAGGCACCATCAATGCTGAAAGGTATATCCAAGTTCTAGAACAACATATGCTCCCATCCAGACGTCGTCTCTTTCAGAGAAGACCCTGCATTTTCCAACATGACAATGCCAGACCACATACTGCATCAAATACAACATCATGGCTGAATAGAAGAAGGATCCGGGTACTGAAATGGCCAGCCTGCAGTCCAGATCTTTCACCCATAGAAAACATTTGGCACATCATAAAGAGGAAGATGCGACAAAGAAGACCTAAGACAGTTGAGCAGCTAGAAGCCTGTAGTAGACAAGAATGGGACAACATTCCTATTCCTAAACTTGAACAACTTGTCTCCTCAGTCCCCAGACGTTTGCAGACTGTTATAAAAAGAAGAGGGGATGCCACACAGTGGTAAACATTGCCTTGTCCCAACTTTTTTGAGATGTGTTGATGCCATGAAATTTAAAATCAACTTATTTTTCCCTTAAAATTATATATTTTCTCAGTTTAAACATTTGATATGTCATCTATGTTGTATTCTGAATAAAATGTTGAAATTTGAAACTTCCACATCATTGCATTCTGTTTTTATTCACAATTTGTACAGTGTCCCAAATTGTTTTGGAATCGGGTTTGTAGTTGTTGTGGAGTTAAGTTGATTCATTCAACTCCTCGACTAGCATGTGCCGTCATGTTAATCTTTTGTGCAAATCCAGCATTGAATTGACCCTTGTTTGTGAAGTAGTCCGGCATAAAATGACAACACTCTACTACAAAAACTCTTCCTCTTCTCTGAAGGAGCCCAACATGGCCTCGCCCCCTTTGTTGCGTGTTGCTGGGGGTAGGGATTATATAAATTTTGGGGTTTATGATGTCACCAACCCTGGAAAAATCTTGTTTGTTGTAGTCCTTAAAAAGTGGTTTCTGTAAAAGAAAATGCCTCCCTTTGCATTGAACTTTGAGTGTCGTAACTTTGCAGATGTTGTTTATGCTCAAGCAGCAACATTACACCCTAACTAAAGTTAAACAAGTGAAATCATAATCAAGGACACCTTTTAAATGATGCAAAATGCTGAAATTCAAATTTGCTGAAGTTTCAATTTAGCTGTGTTATTAAATTATAAGTGTTTTTAAAGATTAACTTTAAGTGAGCATAAGAAAAGTAATCTAAATGTAAAATAGAGGAAATGAGCATGAACAATTTAATATCCAATACTGGCCGATGAATATCCAATATGCATATGTATGAATAATAAAAAAAAACCCTCTAATCTCGATTGATATGGTCCTGATATAATGTACATCCCTAAAAATCACTTGAAGGAGGGACACAAGCCATATCCAGAGACCAAAATATCATAGAAACTCTTTTTACAGTAAGCAATCAGCTAGCAATGTAACTTTTGCAATTTTGCATACAAAATGTACTTTTATAAGAAAATGTAAAAATTCAGTGGCTTGCTTTTATATCTTTGCTAAAAATCCTGTTAATGATAAATGTGAAGGTTCTTGCTAAATAGGCCGTCTCTTGCACAGAGTCAACAGCTGTCAGCGTGCTGAAGCAGCTTTGGGATGGGGAGGTTTGCAGGTTGAATGAGCAGCAGGCAGTGGACTGACGAGGCCTGACACAGATGAATGAGGTTAATCTGAAGGCCACCGTGTAAAGCGGTATCCCAGGTGTCAGCAGTGACTGAGAATGTTTACCATAAGCTACTGCACAGGAAGTCCAGATATCTTATTTGTTTACTCTACTCTTCTTGTGATGGTTACCCAACCGAAACCGCCATCTCAGAAACCATATGGAAAAGAGGTCACTGTAGTACATGGCATGAGGATGTTCTGCTGCCGATGAGTCTTGTTCCTGAAATGTCAGCTGTCTGTGACATCTGCAGATCCAAACTTGATTCTTAATGCAGGTTTAAAGAGGTCTGCTTGTCCCAGCATGCATTTTAATGCACGTCTCATTTTAAGGGCATCATGGAAATCCATTTTGAGCGTAGTAAATAAAGTCAATGGGTTTAGCTGGCACTGTAAAATAGAATTTTCCCATACATGAAATAAAATGCATCATATCCACAAACAAAAAGAATGATTGATCAATTCGGAGGGCTTTTTGTTTGTGTCTGAAGTGGTGTTTTCCAGGGAGAGAGGTGTGGTATGCAAAATAGATACTACAGTCTTGGCACTGCTTCTGTTAAACATTTCATGTCACGTCCGGAATTGCTATTTATTTACCCTTCACAGTTGGAAGCGAGAAGGAGAGGAGGCGCGAGGGAAGGGCACAGGGCGAGTTCTCGTCTTCAGCTGTCTGAATGCAGCCAGATATCCATCTCTTTAGAAAAGACCATAACAGAAAACATTTTCTAGATAACTTACTTTATAAATCACTCATTCTTCAGTGGTGGGTGGGACATGTTCAAAGCCTGCAAGGAATCAGCACCAGGGTTATTATAGTTAGCTGAAACCTAAAAACATAAAACAACTTTTATTGCTTGAAATAAAATAACCTTAAGATGAAATAAAATATATTTTTAAAAAAATCAACATTTTCATTTAGTTTAATTAAATAAAATTTCTACAGCTAAAATTGAAATGAAAATTAAGATGATATAGACCTATTTAATAAACAAAAACTAATAAAAATGACAAAAACAAATTTCATTGAAATGAAAAGAGAAATTATTCAAATTCAGAGTATTAATAAAAACTCTACCACAGATATTACCACAGATTTCAGCTGAACTGGATTGCCATCATCAGGTACCTTGTTTATTAAATGTTTTGTAATCTTATTATGTTTTCAGCTAATGTAGTACTATTAGCTTTGTTTAAAATATCACATAAACTTTCAGATGTTAAAAAGTTCAAAAAGACAATCGCAAAAGTAATCCATATGCATTTAGCATTTTAAATGATGAATATAGAAAAATGTAGGCTTTTATTCACATATAAGCATATATAAACAATACCTTCATTATTTTGTTTTTGAAGATTTATGTTTTGAAGAAATGGATTTGAAACAACATGAGGATAACTAAATGATGACAGAATTTTTATTTTTGGGTGAATTATACTTGCCATGATGTGCAGTGTAAAGTCTAAAGTCTGGGGGATCCTGCATGATTGCATGATTTTGCCAAGTAGGACATGGATCAGCGTCTTTTTTGGTCCTGGAACAACGTTTCAGATTCCTCGAGCAACCAATCAGATTATAAGGTTAGACTGGTCTTGGGTCTTCCACCACATCAACTCTGATTGTACGGGTAGATAAAGTGTTGGCTTGGGTTTAGGGTTTGGTTTGGGGTTAGAGAGTCATATGTTTATTTGACATGTCGTTCTACACCTGTGAGGCCTTCGTTCATCTTTGGAAAATAAATTAAGATATTTTTGATGAAATCTGATGGCTCATTGATGCCTCTTTGGACAGCAATGCCATTTAACTTCTCAAGATCCAGAAAGGTACTCAAAACATTGATGTGAGTTCATGTGAATTCATTGGTTCAATCTTAATATTATAAAATGACTAGAATACTTTTTGTGCGCCAAAAAATCTAAATAATGACTTTTCAATGATATCTAGTTATGGCCGATTTCAAAACACCGCTTCGAATCTTTTGTTTCGAATCAGTGATTCGGAGCGCCAAAGTCACATGATTTCAACAGTTTGGCATTTTGACACGCAATCCGAATCACTGATTCGAAACAAAAATTCCAAGCAGTGTTTTGAAATCGGCCATCACTAGATATTGTTGAAAAGTCGTTATTTAGTTTTTTTTGGCGCAAAAAAGTTTTCTCGTCACTTTATAATATTAAGATCGAACCACTGAACTCAAAATACCCCACAATGTTTTAAGTACCTTTCTGGATCTTGAAGTTCAATGGCATTGCGGTCTATAGAGGCTTTACTGAGCCATTGGATTTCATCAAAAATAACTTAATTTGTGTTCCAAAGATGAACAAAGGCCTTACGGGAGTAGAGGATGAGTAATAAATGACATAATTTTTAATAATAATTCATAATTACTATGAATGGGAGAAAGTGCAATGCACAATATGGCTGAATAAGTCCCGCCTTCTAAATAAAAGAACCAATCGCTGATTGGTAAGGTCATCGTGCCGTTAGAAGCTCCGGTTTCTATAGAAACAGTCAGTGTTCTGAAATGAGCTTAGGACTGCGCATACACATTAGTTTGGTCCAGCCTGAAAAATGCATTACTAAAATAGATACCCGAGAGACGTTTTAAAGATGGCCGCCGAGTGAAATGACTTGTACTAGTACCAAGCTTTTAGTTCAGCCTTCAGCATGAGGAATAGATAAACTCATGGAGATGGTTTGGTTTGACCTGAGGGTAGCACCAGCCATGCGTGTCATGATACTTGTTACTAAACCAAGCCAGTCTGACACCTTCCCACGTTCATCGCGATTGTGATTCAAGTAAAGGTCAGTATGTGATGCATAACGAGCTGCCGGAGACTGTCTTACAAGGATTTCTAGTTGACGCTGGCTGAGATGATTTGACCTTGAGTGTCCATGAACTTTATTTGACTGGAGGTGAGTCTCAGAGGTCAGTGTTCCTCGGCTGTTCGCTGTGGTCGGGGTCATTGTTGGGATAACGGCCATCTCGATGAGCGTGCTTGTGTTGTTCTGGAGATTACATCAGAAAAGGCATACCAGAAAGGGGCTGGGGGCTTCTTCTTTTTCCTGTTGGGAAATGATTTGATTCATGTCGCTTGTGTTCTCAGCAACATATTCATACTAGTTACCTCAACGTTCGAGCACAAGCCGAGCTCTGGCGTTTTCTCTCAGCCGGTGACAGCGGGGTAAAATATGGGGTGTGTTGTGGAACACAGCACTGTATTTTTTGGGCTTTGAACAACTTCAGAGAGGAGGCAGTGTTTTTTTGTTTTTTTTTAGCATTCTCTGACAGGAACCCACCCTTGAAGAAACATTATATGGTAGACTCGCAATTTCAAGGATAGTCAACTTTGAGCTCAAAGACATTCTTTCTCATTCTCCGGTGAGCCTTCAAACTTTCAGGTCCTAAGACAAGGGAACGTAACAGTTTCCAAATAGTTTCCTCTGTGAAAAATGTTGGCAGATGATGTGCCGTAGACCTCGCTCTAACAGAAGTTGCTAGATTAGCAGGTTTCATTGAGTTCTCACAGTTTGTTTGCCAAGTGTAGCTCGTGATTGTTCCATCAATAGTAATATTTCTCAATCCTGCCTGTTCTAGCTTAGAAAGCAGTGTACTTGTTGTTGTTGTCGGTGGTGATGTTTAATCTTTTAAGCCTGAGGGCAGATTTTGTAATACATTGTAAAGGAATTACACATTGTTACACCAACTTCCCATAGTTACTCCAATTTCCCAAATCTCAGAGGATAAATCAGCCATTCATTAAGCATTCTGTATTCATGTATTTGGAAAGAGGATTTTTTTTTTTTTTTTTTTTTGCTGTTTGGTGTGGGGGAAAAAAATTCAGTCTCACTATTTTTCAGAAGAACCACATTTCATGGCAAGTCACACATTCATTTGTGAATTTGGACCCAGCGGGACTCTAACTTTAGATAACTATCCTCAACCATCACCAATCTCTATAGTTATCCAAAGAATACAACAACACCTTTTACATCACTGTCCATTCAATAGCATGTGTTTGCATAATTATTTCTGTTTATTTTCATAGCCATCCATTCTCATATGTGCAATGTGGACCATTTAAACTTTAAAGGGATAGTTCACCCAAAAATGAAAATTTGATGTTTATCTGCTTACCCCCAGAGCATCCAAGATGTAGGTGTCTTTGTTTCTTCAGTAGAAATAGCTCTTCAGTCTGTCGTGTTTTATTTACTCTTATAGTCCAAGTTCCCGCTGACTTGCATTATACCATGACAGACGGCAGCAGTTGCAGTTAAAAATCATCATTTGTGTTCTACTGAAGAAACAAAGACAATTTGGGTTTCATTTTTGGGTGAACTATCCCCTTTAACCAGTTAGTATTTTGTGTTGTCTAAAGCCCTGGGTATACTTTGTTTTTTTTAATGTGTACGCTAATGTGTGCACACAGTTGAACGTACAGACTTGCAAAGTATACTTCAATTGACTCGTATGCATACACAGGCGTTCGATGCATCATGTATTCAGCAATCTCTTGCCACGAGTTAAAACCCATGTGAATATCTTTGTATTCTTTCATGCTAGAGTTGTACAAAAATGAGGGTACTTTCTAACCTCTTCGCACAATCTCTCGTCTATGTAGGCCTCCATTGTCGCTGTAGCTTGCATGCGTTCCGGTCTGTTCTGTTTATGCAGTTTTTCTTTGACTACCTTGTGATTCGACACCCACAGGGTCATGGTTGCCACCTTGCAGATAAATTAATTACTGCAAAAAAAATAAATGCGCATGTGCGACCTGCACGGTTACAAAAATCCGGCGGTGCGCGTACAGTACGCGCATACTCTTCTGATGATGAAATTTGCATCAAGCACACTGTACGCTGACCCTCGCGTAAAAAGTGTACTATACTTTGGGCTTTACTGTTAAAACATTTGGAACAGTTTAGACTTAAAAACTATTTTGCATAAATATAATAAAAACAACAACAACAATAGTAATCAAAACAACTGCATAAATAAGATGGGATAAAAACAAAGAAATTAATAATAATTATATTATTATTCATAATACATGCTATGCTTCTTTTTTTTTTTTTCTACCAATTGTTATTACTGTGTCCCAGCTAAAAACAATAATTAATAAATAATCGTAGTTTAGATAGCATAAAAATAATAGGGTAAAAAATACTACTCAGTATGTCATTTTTTTATTTTGTTTGATAATAATTTTATTATTTTCAAAAAGCTGAAAACCCCCAATAATTAATAATCAATTATGTATGTTTGTTATCACAAACAAACATAAAATAATCTATATCTTATCAAAGTCAACTAATTGCTGTGTTCCCATAGATGAAGCTCTCCAATATCGCTTGGTTTATTCAGTTTTCTCACAGCGGTTTAATCATTTTAACTAATCACTAGGGGTCAGATGGTAGTATTTCTGTTTCTGATAAGAAGTTTTTCCATTAAATAGGTCAGTTGAAAAGACATGAAGCACTGCAGTCTAATCTGGGAATTCTTCTTAAGGGCTTCTCGGTAACCACTTCTTAAAATTGTGCAGCGTTTCTCTTATGGTTAATTAAAAGACCCCAGATCTTTCCCTCAATTACTTATCAATTATCCCGGTGCTTCTCTGTGGTTCTGCGGGGCTTACTGGCCCGTTCCCCCTGGTGATGTGAATTTGAATGGGACGGTATAATGAAGTGGAGCTGTGTTGGTGTATTTATGCGTTTGGGGGGGGAGAAAGGGGGGGGGTCTTTTCATTTCTACCACTGCAGTCGTTTTCATTTTTTTCTTGTCATCATCTGCCCCACTTTTAGTCTTTCATCTTCAGAATGGACTGTCAAGGAGATGTATGTTTGTGTGGGAGTGTGTCACCTTGTGTTTTTGTGTGCGTGTGTGGGTAAGATGCCTTTACACTCTTTTATGTTAAGTTGTGTGTGAAATGGTGTGTACTCTGCGGTTTTATAGAGGGTGAGTGTATGCTGGGAAGAGCTATTTCGGGCCTCTTGTATTCTTGTATTTAAATCTGTAAGCGTGTTGTGTGGGCCGGAGACTGAACGTTATGAGCTGCAAGCGATATGGTCTGTTGAAACTAGTGGGGTCAATGGTGAAACTTCAGCTGGGGGATCCCCTGATCCCTAGTACCTCTCAGGAGTCTTATATCTGTTTACCATGAGGTTAAGGTTCAGTTGCGTTATTTACAGGGTCCAAAATTAACTTTTAGCCACACCAGCCCATGGTGATTGTGTTGATAAAATAAATATTGACAAAAAAATCATACCACCACAGTATTTATTCATTTATTCAGTAATGAATATTGTTTCAACCATGCATTATTTTGTTGCTAGAAAAGCTTGTTAATAAAGCAGTTTGATTGACTTGCCATGCCAGTCCACCCCCCCCCCCCCCCCCCAACACACATTTTTATGCAAATTTGCGATATTCGAAAATGAATATATTATAATTAATATGATAACACAAACCCTTGTGTTTACTATTTGTATTATTAGATTAAGCTACACTTCCCTGTTCTTTCTTCAGGATGCCATTGCTTTTTCCACAGACATTCACATACATGCAGCTCTCCGGGCTTTCAACAGTGGCTGTTGTTGATCACAGAGGGCCTGCATTCCCCCCTGGGATTTAGGAAAGTTTTCAGGCCTTGGTGTGCTGGCCAGACACCAGAAGGCTTCAAATCTCAGCAGATATCCTTAGACCAAGTATGCCTTAAGTAACAGCAGCAAGAAGCTCTCTAGAGTAAGTGTGTGTGTCTCTGCATCCTTCATTACATAAGCAGGGTCAAAGACCCGCAGAGACAAGAACTGAGAAACCCTGATGTGTCTGCTGTACACATACACACACTTTTTGTGTCTAGTTTTACAGAATAGTGATCATATAGCAGGTTCCTAGCAAGTCCTTAAAAAGCCTTAAATTCAGTATTATCAAAGTTAAGGCTCTAAAAAGTCTGAAGTATCTTAAATGTTATAAGAGAAGTCTTAATTATCATTTTAAGAGGTCTTAAATTTAGGCATTGAAAATCAAGAAACACAATATAGCTTAATGTGATTGATTATTAAATGTATTATTAAATCAAAAGGCTGTGATTTAAGTAAAAGAGAGTGCTGCATGTTTCAAAGTAAAAAGTAACGCGTCTTTCATCAGTCTCGCGGTTTCAGAGCAGTTCACAATCAATAAATACCGCACATTTATGCCAAGCGATTGCTTATTCATCTACTGTTGATGAATTATGACATTGTTTTCTTCATGGTGTTTATATCATACCTGCAGACTCGCCACCTCGTTCTAATAAGTGCAGCTGCTTTGTATACAGGTGTTACCAGGGTAGCCGCTATATTTCTGCTGTTCCATAAGCAGCACCTACAGGCAGGAAGTGAGTTTGCATTTTCATTATTATTATTATTTCAACTGCAATGTTGTTTAAATAATTGTTTTTACAGTCATTTTACACTTTAGCATCTTATCATAGACATTGTCCTATCCCGTTCATATGGTATTAATTTTATTTGAGCAGGTCTTTAAAAAGGTGGTAAAAAGCCTTAAATTTAAAAACACTCCAGATACCCTGATATAGACAAATTAAAAATAACTAACTTGCAACAAACAGACCATTTTCACCCCAGGCGTGCAGGTCTCAATACTCTATCTGATAAATATCACAAGGTGGGTCACATGACGGGAATGCTTAGGTCACTGGGTAGCTCTTTGGAAAAAAAGCTCCGCTTTGTAAAACAGGTTTTGTCTTCAGAAACAGTCGTATCATGTGTTATATGTCCCACCGTCAACAAGATTATTTTGCGGGTCGGCTCAGTATTTCAACGTTCGTTTCCTGCGGTTTCAGTGAGAGGCTACTAACTTCTGTGGAGCTGTTATGTAAGAGTCTTCATTGAAAGTGACAGAAAAAGGTTTTCTGAAAGGTTTTGCGACCTTTTATCCGGTCGTTCCATGGCTGTAATGTTAACAAACCGTTTGTGGGGGACCATGGGAAGGCTAAAAGGTTTTGCTGTCAGAGTCGCAAAATCTTGTGTTGGTTTGGACTGAATGGGCAGGTCCCCGCTGACTGTCTGCCTGGCCTAGCACATGAGCGCTCATACACACGCGGCGGGGGTGTCTCGCGATTTACTGTCGTTGCTGGATCAGTGGGCTTGTGGTGTTTCATTCTCACTCCAGCTCCGTTTGTGCTGCTTTCACGGATCTCTGAGAGGAGGCCCCCACTTTTTGTATAGCACATGCTTGTGTTCATTCTTTATGTTCTGTGAAAGCGCGCAGAGGAGAGAGAGGTAGAGGTCAAGGCAGTGAGAGAGACAGCTTGCACGTACAAAAAAAATATGATGGTATCACTATGATTTTTGGACATGTACTGTTCCATGTATATATGTAGACCTTTTTTGGGCATTTTTTCATATTATTAGCTATATGCTCTGACATTAAAATACTGTCCTAAAATTATTTTCATGTATACAATACTATTTTGTCTAAATGGATTAAAACTAAAACTAAAATAAATTATTTTTCACATGTACTGTACCATGGTATTGCCTTGTTTTTTAACATGTACCATGGTATTAGCTTGTTTTTTGGACATGCACCATGGTATTGCTAGGTTTTTTGTCATGTAAGTACCATGGTATTACCTTTATTTTTTTTTGTTGTGGTTTTTTTTAGACATGCCATTATATAAGCTTGTTTTTTTTACATGCACCATGGTATTACCTTGTTTTTTAAATAAGTGCCATGGTAGTACCTTGTTTTTTGACATATATCAAGGTATTTACCTTGTTTTAGTCCATGGTATTACCTTTTTTACATGTACCATGTTATTATTATCTTGATTTATTTTTGACATGGTACCACTACTGTTTATCATGGTGTTACCATGATTTGTTTGACATTTAGCATGATGATACTAATCATATTTTTTTTATACCACCATTGTTTTTGGAACTGTACATGGCAGTAGGCTACTAGTTTTTTTTTTTTTTCAAGCTGTTGGCGTTTACCATTGTCATTTTGACATCATTTGTTTTTGACATGGCACTAACATGGTTATATTTCAACCATCTTGATTTACTGGACATGATGGTACCATGGTAATGGCATGATATTATTCTAAGCACCTTTGAGTACCGTGTAAATACTATAGTATATGTATATGGTAATCATGGAATATATCAAAATATTACCATCTGGTAACACCACAATATGTTTTTGTTGTGGCATAATAATTATTGAAAGAGTGTAGAGAGAGAGTGAAGGCAGGTGAATAGAGATGCGTTTGAAGTGTGTGTTTTGGATTGTAATGCCTTGCAGCTCTAATCCCTGCATTATACCCTCTGTGGATTTGCCCATGGAATTACTCTGTAGTAAAGAGCTCAGTGTATTTGACTGGGCCATGCGTGGGCTGACAGTGGCCAGACGCTGATAAGTAATGCTGATGGAGGGGAGGGTTTGGTCTGAAGCACAGCGAGAGGGTCTGTACTGTGTGTCGTTCTTACTGAGTGGCAGGAATCCAGGACAGAGAGAGAATCTTATTGGATGTGACAGTGTTGTGAAACAAACCAGCAGCAACATAGCAAGTGAATTACAGAAGTGGAGGCCTGGTGTGCGCGATCATGTGGTCTTGTGTGTATGTGGGAGGGGTGCGTGTGCAATTTTTTTTTTTTTTTGGGGGGGGGGTAGTTTTTTCCTAAGTGTGTATGCTCCTGAAGGAAAAAGTGTTTTTCTTTTTCTTTTTTTTATGTCTCCACTGCAGCAAATTTAAGTGCAATACTAATCGCTTAAAAAAGCAACGGCTGTATTTAACACCCCATCTACACGTCATGTGAGTGACACCACTCAACAACTTCTGAGCATTTGCTAAAGCATAGAACTTTATGTGTGTACAAGGAGAGAGTGTATTTTTTCTCTTGTATTGTTGTTAATATTTTATAACTACCTTTTAACTAAATCTATTAATATTAAAATGGTTTTCATGAATTAAAATAAAGCTGAAATAAAATATAAATATCAGATGGATGCAACTAAATGAAAAAAGTTAAAGCTAAAGTACTAAAGTTACTAAAACTGAATTTTTTTTTTTTTACAAACTAATAAAATGACAAAAGCAAAAGAATGACAAACTTGACAAACTAAAATAAAAATGTAAGTATAAAAATAAAAACTAATTCAATATTTTAATAATTACTGTAATACATATAAATGGTACTAATATAACATTGATTTATATGTATTACAGTATTTATTAAAATATTTAATTAGTTTTTATTTTTATACTTGCTGGACATAAGTAAATTCTACATGCTTCCTTTTGTTTAACCATCATATTAATTATTAAGACTGGTTTGATTCATTCTTTTTGAACTTCAGAAAATGGTAAATAATTAGAAAATTATGATTCATGAAGTTAGCCTACAGTTTTGTCAAATGTCCCGA
The DNA here is from genome assembly GCF_018812025.1 of Megalobrama amblycephala. Lineage (NCBI taxonomy): Eukaryota > Metazoa > Chordata > Actinopteri > Cypriniformes > Xenocyprididae > Megalobrama > Megalobrama amblycephala. Next base: position 6,030,545 of record NC_063052.1, read on the forward strand.
ATGTGGGGAAATGTAACACTGTAAATCTGATGTTTAAAATGGACAAATTTTAAATTTACAGTAGAAACTCTTTTGTGCTTTTGAAAAGAAAACACACTAGTCTATCCCTAGTGTAAATATGTAGTTTAAATGTATGTACTGGGGTAAATGGGGATGGTTTACCCAAAAAATAATCCCTTTGTCCCATAATGCATTTGGATCTGCAGTCTTTGCCTCACCACCGATGCTTCTGTTTAGTTGCCATCAAAATATGTGGATTGGTTTAAAAAGCTACAGATTCCCTATCATTTTAGTTGAGTGGAAAAAAAACAAATGAATAACCAAGTCCAAGTTCTCTTGAATAAAACTACCTGGCGTTTACTGATGCCCTGCATGACTGAAAACCTCATGGAGACATTACGTAAGTTCAGAACAGCAAATACTAAACACTGCCAGATTATCAATGTTCATGTCATAAAGCGTCTAGAGGCTCAGTCTCATGTCTGGACTTAAAGGTATAGTTCACACACAAAAAAAAAATCATATTATTTTTAATGGAATAGAGCAGCTAGTACATTCTTCAAAATATCTTATTTTTTTGTTCCATTGTAGCAAGAAAGCAAGAAATTCTGGGTGAATTGTTGCTTTAAGGATTAGATTGTAGGTACTCCCTTAGGGCCGCAGTGCTATTACTGTGAAGCAAGAGTCCATTGGCAGTTCACTAGTAAGTCATTGTCATGAAGCTTGTTCTGGGTGGAGTGTTGGTGTGTGTTTTCATTATCCATGTCAGCAGTGTGCTGCGTGACTGGCTGCTGCGTGCTGACAGGTCAGAGGTCAGCCATCTGCAGTGAGCAGGAGAACTTTGAGCTGACCGATAGGGGTGTGTGTTCACGGTTATGTAACTGCCGCTGAGCCCAGCGTGTGTGTGTGTGCCAGGAGCTTCATTCAGTAGCTTCTAAAGGGCCGTTCACATTGACAGCGATTCGTTGCGACAGAGCAACCTGAAGTCTTTCATTTTCAATGAGAGTTGGTGATTTCCCGACGAGCGCTTGCAGGAGAAAAAAAAATGCTTCCCATGTTTGTGCTGTTGATGTTGAAGACTACGTTCAGTTGGTAATAATAATACTAGGGGTTGCAACAACTAATGGGCGGTTCACACCAAAAACAATAACTATAACGATATTAGCATCCACACCAATGTAAAATATTGTTCTATTTATCATAAGTGCACGTTGCAGTTGTATCAATGTTTGAGCTCATTAAAGCAGGATGGATTCTGATTGGCTGTCAATGTTTTTATCGATCAATCAGCTGGAAAAAAATCATTCTGAAAGTGATTCCAACTATGTTGTTCGGCGATACATATCGATATTGAACGCGATATTGCGTGGCTTATCAGTGATCTACGGCTCTGTCTATTAAATGCCGCTCCATTTGAAAGCAGGTGATGGCGATTTAGCGGTAATCAGGGAACCGGCTTTACTGAAGAAATGCGCGTGACAAAAGCATTCGATACATCGCCCAGCCCTAGTGCATATACAACATACCAGCCACGTCACTTATGGCAGGATGTATAATAATACATTTTTTAGAAATTAAGTAATGATAATAAAACACAATCAACATAATCATAATCATAATTGTTGAAACAGTGGTAATGTTAATAAGCCTTTTTTTTTTTTTTTTACATTTCAGGACAAAAACAAAACTAGATAAAGTTACTTTGGGCCTAAGATAAATACTGTGGGAAAAAAAGGTTACTTTTAGGGTATGTTTAAAGGTCCCGTTCTTCGTGATCCCATGTTTCAAACTTTAGTTAGTGTGTAATGTTGTTGTTAGAGTATAAATAAAATCTGTAAAATTTTAAAGCTCAAAGTTCAATGCCAAGCGAGATATTTTATTTAACAGAAGTCGCCTACATCGAACGGCCAGTTTGGACTACATCCCTCTACTTCCTTCTTTAATGACGTCACTAAAACAGTTTTTTGACTAACCTCCGCCCACAGGAATACACAAGAGTTGCGTTTGTAGAGTGTGTCTGTCGCCATGTCGTCGAAACGCTGTTATTTTCATCCCGCAGTCCAATCACCGGGTCTGAGTCCAGCTCAAATTGATAGGGTAAAATTAAAGACATGTTTACAATAACACTGAGCGCGTGCATCTCCACGTTATGGTAAGAGGCGTGACCTTTCCGGGCAAGGTTCGCTAAGCTGCTGTCGAATCACAACACAGGAACCGCTGGCACAATCAGAACTCGTTACGTATTTCTGAAGGAGGGACTTCATAGAACAAGGAAGTCATCAGCCCGTTTTTATGACAGTGGAAACAGCGGTATACAGATAAGTAAATTATGTGAAAAATACTGTGTTTTTTTACACACGAAACATGAACACATGTTATATTGCACACTATAAACACAATCAAAGCTTCAAAAAACCACGAAAAACGGGACCTTTAATTATAATTTGCTTACACAATGGCCAAGTCATGTTTCTATTTAAGTCTAGTGTTCTGCAAGGGTTTCTCTGAGGTTTATGTTTAAGGGTAGGGGTCAGGTTAGGCAATGGAAAAAAAAAAAAAAAGTGAAATATTGATATAAAACCAATCAAATGTCCTCACTGATAGTAAAACAAATGTGTGTGTGTGGGTGTAAAAGAGAGGGAAAGTTGAGGTTAAGACATTTTTAACCTCTTCTTTAGTAATATAAACACAGCTGCTAATGTGAATGGGCAGATGAACTTATGACATTATGAATTTTTTAAAGACTGAAAGCCCTCAGGAACACACACACTCTCACACACCATAAATGCAGAAATAGGAGTGGTGAAGGTCATTTTGTTAGTAGGAGATTAAAGCTCCCGTCTGTCTGTCTTTTTTTGGTGTTATTATGTTCTCCTACTTCAGTGTAGTGTGGAATAACCCTAGTAGTATATCCATTCTTTTGGGAGGGGGGGGGTGGACCATTTCTCTTCCAGAAATGAGAATGAGGCTGTGAGGGATGGAAGTACTGTTTATACTGTTGTGTACTTGGGTGTTAATCAGCAGCAGATGAAAAAACATATTCTAGTAGGCGGATATATATGAAAAACAGGGTTTGTGAGAAAAAAAATTGAGTAAGACTACATGTTGAGCAGACTGTGTTTTGGTTTAGTTTGTCTGACAAAATACACTGTCGACTCTATCTAGACATTTCACTTAGCATTGTTAGCATGTGAATGATATTTTCGACTTTTTTTCGTAAAGGAACAAATACAAGTGGTACAAATTTGACTGTTTGTGGTCAGCTGCCATTTACCCATTACACTTCTGTAATTGCTCAGATAGAGGAGAGAGAGAAACAGCAGTCTGCAGCCCTTTTCAGCTGCTGAATTATGGGAAACAGAAACAGAGACTACTCTATGTGAAAGCAGGAGGAGATGCTTTTTTTAGTGTTAGATACTAGAGAGGCAGAAATGCTGTTTGACATGTAAAATACTACAAACTGCTATTGACAGGAAGAGACAAAGTTAAAATAATGTAATACTGCTTATAGTTCTAAACTGCATTTATCTCTTTGTAAATAGCGTCATCATAGTAAGAAATGGTTGCCATTAAAAAGTGGTCTTATTTTAACCTGTAAAGTTTGGCTAGTTAAAGGGTTAGTTCACCCAAAAATGAAAATAATGTCATTTATTACTCACCCTCATGTCGTTCCACACCCGTAAGACCTTTGTTGATCTTCGGAACATAAATTAAGATATTGTTGATGAAATCCGATGGCTCAGTGAGGCCTCTATTGAGAGCAAAGCCATTCAAACTCTCAAGGTCCATAAAGGTACTAAAAACATATTTGAAACATTTCATGTGAGTTCAGTGGTTATATCTTAATATTATAAAGCGACAAGAATACTTTTTGTGCACCAAAAAATCCCCCAAAATAACAACTTTTCAACAATATCTATATTGGCTGATTTCAAATTCAAATTTCTATTTTAAGGTGTGATAATCGTGTTAATCGCATTTTTGAGGGCCTAAACATGCTCTAAAACTCACGAAACTTTGCACACTCGTCAGAACTGACAGAAATGGGTTTCAGAATTAGGTGTGGCAAAATGGCTTGATAGCGCCACTTACGTGTGCGAAATTCAGTACATACATGTAATGATGACACAATGCCTACAAAAAAGTCTCTTGGAGCAAAGTTCTAAACGCAACAGGAAGTCAGCCATTTTGAATTTCCTCTGCAATTTTTTTTTGTTGCAGTTTTTGCAGTTTTTGCCATTTTCAGGCCTTATACTTTAATGAGTTCCTCCTATAGTTTTCATTTATATAAATATACGTATATATTTCATTATATATATAATGAAAGAAAAAAAATGTTGAATGAAAATGATTTGTTTTAAATTTAGTCACTTCCTCCTTACTACCCATGTGCCAGTAAGTCTGTATCTTATTTTGAATGAGATGTGATTAGGTTTTGAAGTATCAGATGACTAACTATTAGTATTGTTATTATGACTAACTAAATAGTTCTCTGAATAGCAACTTAATAAAGCCAAGATATTCTGTAATGTAATGTTGGTGTTATACGTATAATCCCTATGAAGAAAGAGGTGGGAGGTGTCTGACTGACAATGGGCGGGGCATCAGACAGTCGTTAATATTCTTTCCTGCCTTTTTGAACAGTCAGCAAAACCCAAAAGACAAGGAAGGGTGATGGTTTACATGTGAGTATAATCGTGTGTCTATGTATATCTGTTTTTGGATGCATGTGTATATGTCTGATTCATAAAATTGGCTTTTAGGCTTTCTTCAGTGTTGTCTCCAGTACAGATCTCAAAAAAAAAAAAAAAGAGCAAAACTTGTCAGTAGAGCACAACAGAGATCGCCTACTTGACCAAGAAGGATTTTCCCCATTCATTTTCTCCATAGGAATTTCAAATTGTCCTTTAATAAAGAGTTCTAAACCGTGAAACACATCATTCAGGGATTGAACTACTAATTATGCTATATAAACCACAATATAATTGAAGGTTATTGCAAGTTAATTAAATATATAAGTTGTTTGAGATTGTACAGTGACTTGTGTCAGTTGCAATGCTTTTATAGGAGTGAGAAGTCATTCAGAGTCTTGAAAAGTTTACGTTATGTATGTTAAAAATAAATTCCTCTATGGAGAAAATGAATTACCATGAATTCAGTTCTGCCCTTTCAATCAGATTGGCCTGCAGATCTTCAAATCAAATCTTAACCAATGCGGTTTAAACTGACGTAAACAGCTTGTGACTCCTCTACACGCATAAATATTGTATGTGCCACCTTCGTTGCCATGCGTGATGCCATCTAAACAAGATTAACTGGTGGTTAATAGATTTGACAGCAAAATTTAAGAGCACAAGAGAGCTCATACACAAACGCACAAAAGGACTCGTATCGTCCTGCCAGAGCATATACTCCACCCTGACTCTTGTTTTGGAGAAACATACCAGAGCAAAATGAGACAACTGAGTGTCTTAAGTCTCAGCGTCTGCTTTGAAGCAAGAAGCGAAACATTTGAAGGGAAAAAAGGAGAAATAGTTTCTGATTCAAACAAACAAAGAGTGGTTGCCATGTCGACAGGCATCTATAAATAGCGTCCAATGTTTGTTTTGTGAATGCGGTCTCCCCTAGGAGCTTCAGAGACCCGGTGAGTGATTCTGATTAAACAGCTTTTCCTCATACTGCTCAGCCCTGGAATGAACCATTAAACTGGACAGAGAGGTCAGACGGTTTAAGGGAAAAAAAACATGCCTAAAAAATGGCTTTGTGTAGAGGAATGTACACTTACTGATGAACGGCTGTACTATTGGAATGAAATCAGATAAATGCAATTTAATAAATATTCTATATTATATGCAGTGTTTGGGGTCGGTATGTTTTCTTTTCTTTTTTCTTTTTTTTTTTTAAGTTTTTTTATGTTCACCAATTTTATTATTCCAATTAAAATTAAGATTTTTTTTATTTTAAAATGTAATTTATTCCTGTGATGATAAAGCTGAATTTTCAGCATCATTACTCCAGTCTTCAGTGTCACATGATCCTTCAGAAATCATTCTAATATGATGATTTGCTGCTCAGGAAACATTTCTTATTATCAATGTTGAAAATATTTCTGCTTAATATTTTTGTGGAGACTGTAATACATTTTTCAGGATACTTTAATGAAAAGAAAGTTCAAATAACAGTATTTCTGTCATGACAACTCTCATTTGCATGGTAATGGATATGGCAATGTAATGTACTTAGTCTTGGTGGATCTGCTATGCTGCTGTTGATTATTGCTGCTGCTGCTGCAGAGCAAATACAGAGACTTGCCACTCCCAATACATTTACAAACATTGCTGTGAGCATGTAAGGCATGCTGCTGCTGCTGCACATTATACATGAAATAAACCCCGTTGCAGATCTATACAGGTGGAGCTGGGAAAGGTGGAGGGTTTCTGAAAGCATGCTGCAGACTGCTAACAGCAAACAATGCCAAGTATTTGAATGATTGAGCAACGAGCTCATTGGCTGCTGATACCACAGCAACCAATCAGCTGTGTTATGTAGATAATGATGTGATCGCTACCAAATGAGTTAAGGACGGCACCATCTAGAGTTTCATGTCAGAACTTTGTATTTATTTGAAATAGAAATCTTTTGTAAAATTATAAATGTCTTTACTGTTCCTTTTTGATCAATTTAAAGCATCCATGCTGAAAAAAGTATTAATTTCTCAAAAAACAAAAAAAACCCCACAAATCTTACCCCCCATATATATGGACTGTTATCACTTATATTTGTTATATTTGATATTGTGTATATTAGTGTCTTTTTGTTGTATAAGCTACTGGTGCCTTGAATTTCCTTCGGGATATATATATATATATATATATATATATATATATATATATATATATATATATATATATATATATATATATATTAGGGCTGTAACGATATGCGATATGAAACCGAAATCGCGATACGCAGGTCCACGAACCTGTATCGCGATGTGAGAAGGCAGAATCGCGACACACCCCTTCCAACTCCCAGAGTTATCCTTCCTGTCCAGATCCAATGCTACCACATTTTTAAATTACTATAAGTATTAGGGGTGTAACGATTTATCGTAGATGGTGTGTCTCAATCAGCTCTCTAGTTCAGTAAGTGTTTCGGGCACACATTGAATCTTGCAAGCAGGTTTAAACGTTTCTCATGTCAGTCTCTTGCATGGTCGCGTGAGAAAAGTCGTGGCTTTCTTTCACCGCAGTGCACAGGAACAGCTGTGCTCACAGAAAAGCAAAAGACGCTTGCGATGCTTTGCTTTAAGAAGTTCTGTGGGGCCGTTCACATATTGCGTCTTTTCCGCGTGCAAGTCAGTTATTATTTTCAAATGTAGCCGCGCGGCAAGCGCGCTCATAATGGGATCAACGCGGTCGCGACGCGCATGCAATTCTCAACTTCTCAGAATGCCGCAAGCGCACCGCAGGTCGTGTGACAAGAATCAACCGATCAGCTATGGCCTTTCCGTAACAAAACATCAAAAGCTCAGCCGAACAGCTGATCATAGCTGTACATGGTGGTTTTTATATCTTATCTCCATCAATATATCTCGTAGTAAAACTAATGCAAGGGCTAGAAATCATTTATCCTTAGCAGAAACATCCTGATCCTCTTGGAGAGCTCAGTTCATGGTTGCATAGCAACGACCGACGCCACGGGAGCGCAAGCGCTTTGGAAAGAAGGAGAAGCGGTGCGGCCGCGCCTTCCACGCGTTTTTAGACGCGATATGTGAACGGCCCCTATTCATAATTCTAAGTTCATGTTAAATTTAACATTTTTTTCAGTGACAGACAGCCCTATTCAGCTGTTAATTTGAATACAGAAGGTTTTTATTAAAATTTTATATTTATTTATTTTATTGAAATGTGATCTTGTATGTACAACAAGGAAAATTATTGAAATTTGTTCATGTTTTTTAATAAATCTTGTTTGAATTTCAGTTTCATTTTGTTCAAAATATCGTGATACGTATCGTATCGTGAACTCCGTATCGAGATACGTATCGTATCGTGACCTGAGCGTATCGTTACACCCCTATATATATATATATATATATATATATATATATATATATATATATATATATATATATATATATATATATATATATATGCAGTGCTTCCCACACATATACTTTACTTGGGCGGGCCGCCCAGGTATAATAACGGCCGCCCAAGTATATTGGAGACACATTTTTGATTTTATTATTTTTATCCTACTTTTATATCCGCCCAAGATAATGAAACCATCCACGATCGATTAACTAGTCGTTTCGTACCTGCTCGTTATGTGTGCGTCAGAACTGTTTACTCCGGCGAACATTTCCACAGGTGCTGCATGTTGCAAAGTCACAAGGGGGCGCTGTTGCGCGTTCTACAAGCTTCGGACTGCTTCAAAGTGATTCTCAATCAATGAAAATCGCAGATTTATGCCAAGTGATTGCTAATGAACTCAAGTTAATGAATTATTACAATGTCTACTTTATGGCCTTTATATAAAACGTTTTATACGGTTGTAAGAATCTGAAGGATCAGCCTGCAATAGTACAGACATTTCAAAATAAAAGTCACGGTGTATTTCGTGCTTGTTTATAATCAAAAGTCACACGATAAGTTTTTTCTTTTTCTTTTGGGCATTATTGGTATTTTGGTTACACAATAAATTGTATTTGATTTCCATTTAATTCATATTAAATTATTGTAGTCTCCCCCACAGGAAGAAAAGACTAAGAACATTATTTGACACAAATTATTCATTATATAAATTTTACTAGTAAAATCTGTGTCCCATTCACTGAGAGAGAGACTATATGCAGCAAGGAGAACATAGGAAAAGGATAACCATTTAAATGCTGTAATTTTGCATAATTTACAATGCATAATAATGCATAACATTAGTATGTAATTAAATGTAATAGTATGCTATGTAATTAAATTTAAATGAATAAAAATAATGTTAAAAATCACACATTATTTGTTTGTCACATGTAGTAGACCATTTTTGTGCAGTGGGTAATAGGAGGATTTTTCACCCGGCTACCACCACAAGTATATTTCAAACCTGTGGGAAGCACTGATATATATATATAATACCAAAAAATACAGTTTACAAAAAAATGTGTTTTTAAGGGCAACACGTTAGCAATTGATTGACTAATTGATTGATTGATTAGTTAATCTTTTTATTTCCGATGGGAGGTTTTAGTCTGATAGTAAATTAAATCCTGAGATGTCTCACTGGTTCATATGGCTGAAACTATTTAAAGTACATTCTCAACTAGTCTCTTGTTACCTTGGTTACATATTCAAGAGGAGTGACAGTAGCATTGTAAGAGGATTTCAGAACACATTTATTTATTATTTTAATAAATGATAGATATAAATGTATATCTACCCATTTAATATATTCATAAAATGTGTTTTTATATAAAACACATTTTCAGTTCTGGATGTTGATTGGTCAAAACACCATTCCAATCATGATCAAATATACAGTCTAGCAGTACAATATAGGATAATGTAATATAGCACAACAGCCGCTCGAAGCTCATTGCTGAAGTGTAAACCTCTTTGTCTTTGAATGTGGCAGGGAATGGTGAGGGTAGTTGGAGCCAGACAGACGCAGACGTGGACAGACAGAGTGGGAATCACGAACCGTCCCCTCAGACAGCAGGAGGAGAGATTTACCCATCCCCATCACAGTGCTTTCAACTGGACCCTTCTCTCCGATTGAACATTGGAACCTTCTGCCTGCTCAAGATCCGCCTGTATACTCCGATTGGGTAAGACAGCAGGTTACTTTCACTTGAACATGTTTGGATTGGTTTGTGCACAAGACTCATACTTTCTTGGTTCAAGCTTTTTTACCTCCAAGCAAAATTACAAGGAAATTGGCTGATTCAGATACCAGTTGCTGATTTTTTTTTTCTCTTTGTTTAAGCACATTTATTTGTTATTTATTTGCTCTATAACAGGCAAACTGGCCTTAAACAAAATATATCTGTAGCCATTTGAAATTAGAAGCAACCACTGCATTTTAATCACAATCCAAACAAAGATGCTACACACATCTAGCATGAGCAGTTAATTTTTTTAAAGCAAAAACAGAATGGTCTGACTTTAGATTAACGAAATTATGCTACGTAAGACACACCTGCACAAAACAAAAACAGCAGATGGACTGTTTTTGCAAATTCACTCTCTGACAGTAGGTGGCGCTTATCGAACAGCAGCGGTTTCTTTGGGTACTGCTGCGCTTATAAGCACTACTTTACACGGCGGTAAGAGGAAAAGAAAATGCCATCGAAACTTTTCTGAAGACATCTGTTCCCTTAAGAGATACATTCATATAACCCCCCACCCCCAATTCAATATTTATACTTTTCTTCCTATATTTCGAGCATCACGTGAGCTTGTTGTGCCTGGTACAGTATTTGATCTTGCCTGTGTTAACGTCCTGGTTACAGACTTCAAAATGTTTTACACTAATGACATTATGGGAAATGATTGCAGTGCAGTTTGTATGCAAGTCCGGAATAGAGATCAGCCAAAATAAAGCTAAAAACAGGCCGGTTGTCTTCTGCCTGTACTATAGGGTTTTCTGTCAGATGTGACTACTGAAAAAAACATGGAACGTTTTCTGGCCTTTTCTCAGTAGTGGTTGTGTGTAAAGACAGGTGACGTGAGGTCAGCCTCATCACACAGCTGTGTGGAAATGTATTAAGTGTCTATGTTTCTCTTCTTCTTTCTCTGTAGTTCGATCATTTACTTGTTATCTCTCTTTCACTTGCTGACTCAACATTGGACTTCCTCTTTTTCAAAGTCATCTCACTTGTTTGCCATTTGTTTCTACCTCCAGTTTTCTTTGTTGTGATCACATAGTTGTCTGGAATTCTTTGTTTTGTAGTCTTTTTGTCCTCTGATTTTCGCAGTTTATGTTTATTTCCATCTTAAAGGGATATTTCCCCCCAAAATTAAAAGAAATTATTCGCCTTCATGTCATTCCAAACCCCTATGACTTCCTTTTGCAGAACACAAAATGAGATATTTTCAAAAACAACACTTGACCTCATTGACTTTCATTGAATGGACAAAAAAAAGGACAGTGAGACAAATGAGACAAAAAAAATGAACATTGAGACATTTTCCTTTCAAAATATCTTCTGTTAGAAAGAAAGTAATACAGGTTTGGTACAACATGATGACAGAAGTTTCATTTTTGGGTCTTTATTTTGATAATACTTTCAGCTACTAATAATTAGAGGTGAGTAGGATGATTGACAAGTTTTCCAGCAACCGACTAACTTAATAAATTACTAACTCTGATAGTTTACAGCAATTACAGGTAGATATTTAGTGTGTTTATTTTTTAAATGTCAGTCGAAGGGCTGCACATTTCAGTTTTTTTTTTTAAGTGGATTTAAATGTGTTTGTACATATGCAGAAGGACGGTCTGTGCCATTTTTCTCTTTGCGTTTTTAAGACGGTGTGCAAAAACATTTCTCTCAAGTTTGTTCTGTTGCGCTCTATCGAGTTATTTTTTTAATGGAGGGTAGTGTCTTGTTTGATTCTGATCAGGGTCAAGTGGACCCAATTTGTTTCATTTAAAAGAAACCCCAAACTTCTGAATGGTAGTGTATGTTCTCATTCCACAAAATTCAGCATTTTTTTTTGGCCACAATGAGTGCAGAAATGTGATAGTGTCACATTATTAAACAGTTAGGCACACCTTTTCCTTTTGTCTTTCCTCATCTTCTGTTGTGGAACTAATTTCACTTCCCATCCTTACTACGAGGTCCTGTTTGGAAAGGAAGAAGCTTCCAGCCTGTCATAGCGTGTCAGTGCACATATAGACTGAATGTGATATGTGGTGTAAGATGACGTTTCTGTGGGATTGGCTGTGTGTATGCGTGTGTAGCGTGTCTAGGGACGGGATCTGATGCTGGTTGAGCTGTAGTCGGGCCCAGCGGTGCGTGGATAAACCCGTCAGGAGTGTCTGTTCAGCTTTGAGTTCTGACAGGAATCTCTCTTGCCTCTGGTGTCATTTCACACTCCCTCATTTTCTCCTCCAGTCCCCCCTTGTTGGTCTAAATGGAAATCTACTCAGTCTCTCTTTCCTCTTCATTCGGTGTCATTCTACAGCTTCCTTTTCCTTCACGTCTCTCAATCTTTTTATCAGTCTCCAGTAGGGATGTCAAAAGTACTGGTACTTCGGTACCAAGTCAAAAGTAAAATTTGAACATGTTACTGTATTAGTTTCACGAGTACCAGAGTATGTTACAGAGAAATGTGTGTGGAGATGAAGAGCCTTTTTTTTTCTTTCAAGTAAACAGCGTGTGTAAAATTAGCCTTTTGCGGTCAAATGTTCTTGAATAATGACCACTAAACAGATTTGACACATAACTGTGTATGTTTTATGTCTCTTGTATCACTCCACAGTCTCTCACATACTAAAATAAATTCAACTAAAAATCATCCCCATCCCACTTTCATCCCCGTTTATTTAGTTTGTACCAGTGTTTAAAACTGGATCATGCGCAGTCAAAGGTTATTTTGGGTTATTTACTCTTGGGTTATTTTGCGATAATAGCTCATTGACTGTGTATTATAAATAAATATTAACAAATTAAATTAAAGCAGATGTTTCTCAATTAAATGGCATTGTGTTCATTGTGTAATTATTAGATATTCTACTCTTCAATATTAGATTTTTTTCTAATGATTTCGAAAGTTTCTTATGCTCAGGCTACATTTAGTTGATCAAAAATACAGTAAAAACAAAACAGTAATACTGTGACATTATTACAAATTAAAATGACTGTTTTATATTTTAATATATTTTTAAAATTTAATTTATTATTTAATTTTCAGCAGTCTCTCCTCCAGTCTTCAGTGTCGCATGATCCTTCAGACATCATTCTAATATGCTGATTTTGTTTTAGAAATTTTGTTTAAAAGAATAGCATTTATATATAAATAAATAATATACTATACTAGATAGTATACTCTAGATATAATTTTTTATATTTTTTTTTACTAGTGGGTGCTGGACACTAAGTGAGGATAGCAAAATAAAGTAAACTGTGACATATTATACCCAAAAATTCTTCATATAGTGGACTACCAGTAAAATTGATAAAAATTTGGGACCAAAAATTATTCAGGCACTTTGACTTGACCATGTTTTGCTTAAAGGTGCCGTAGAACGTGTTTTCAAAAGATGTAATATAAGTCTCCTGAATGTGTCTGAAGTTTCAGCTCAAAATACCCCATAGATTTTTTTTTTATTAATTTTTTTTTAACTGCCTATTTTGGGGCATCATTAAATATGCGCCTATTCAGGCTGCGGCCCCTTTAAATTCTCGTGCTCCCCGCCCCCGGAGCTCACGCTTGCCTTAAACGGCATAAACAAAGTTCACACAGCTAATATAACCCTCAAAATGGATCTTTACAAAGTGTTCATCATGCAGCATGTCTAATTGCGTAAGTATGGTATTTATTCAGACTGCAAGTGTTTAAAAAAATGAAAATAACGACAGTCTTGTCTCCGTGAATATAGTAATAAACGATGGTAACTTTAACCACATTTAACAGTACATTAGCAACATGCTAACGAAACATTTAGAAAGACAATTTACAAATATCACTAAAAATATCATGATATCAGGGATCATGTCAGTTATTATTGCTCCATCTGCCATTTTTCGCTATTATCCTTGCTTGCTTACCTAGTCTGATGATTCAGCTGTGCACATCCAGACGTCCTGCCCTTGTCTAATGCCTTGAACATGGGCTGGCATATGCAAATATTGGGAGCGTACATATTAATGATCCCGACTGTTACGTAACAGTCAGTGTTATGTTGAGATTCGCCCTGTTTTTTGGAGGTCTTTTAAACAAATGAGATTTACACAAGAAGGAGGAAACAATGGTGTTTGAGACTCACTGTATGTCATTTCCCTGTAATGAACTCTTGTTATTCAACTATGCCAAGGTAAATTCAATTTTTGATTCTAGGGCAACTTTAAGTGTTATCTGTCATAATTAAGATTTTTTTTTTCTGACACAGTTTAGCTCTGAGATCTTGTCATATTTTATTATAATTTTTGTAAACTATAGTTATATAGTTATATATATAAACTATATATATATATATAACTTTTTTTACTCTGACATATTTTTACAGTATGTTAATATTGACTTTTGACATCCTTTTTTTTTTCTCCAACAAATGTTCTCCTCATTCTCTCTCTTTCGTTCTCTTTCTCTCTCTCCTGATCGCTAATGACTAAACAATGAGTTAATTACCTGAGTCAGAGCTCATGAATTTATTCATGTGCTCTCTGGCACTCTGGTAATTACCAAAAGCTTGTAGTGTACCAAGCAGAAAGGTTCTCCCCCCTCAAAGGGGCCGTTCATATCTTTATTACAGCATTGAGCGCCCCCATATCCATTCACTCTCTGTACAGTTCGACGGTAATGCTGTTACCAAGAGATGACTTATCACGCCACTTTTACAACTCGTATTGTGAAAGTCATGTCTCTGTTCTCATAGATGAATGTTTACAATTTCCCCTTTGGAATGAATGACAGAAGAAATCATTACATCACCATGTTTACAGCAGTGATATTTTGGAAATGACTGATAAAAGGAAGGGCTGGAGGTATTTTTCAGCTGTGTTATTGTCCACAAGCTCAAGGCAGAACTCCATCGATTGGCCCTTTTCCAGTTAGTCCATCCTGAAGTGAGCCGATACGACAAACTCCGTGTCTGTCCTCTCCACAGCTCTCAGCACAAACTGCACAACAATGCAGCCACTCTAGTATCTATAGAGATACTGTGTACAGAAAGCATCGCATAATGATCTTTAATATCTGCGGCTTATTGGGAGGTAAGCCCTCCTCTGCGGCTGAAGCGCATCGATTGAAGGGCGACTGGGGAACAATAGTTTCATAATGGCTTAAGAGTTTAGATTCAACAGCGATTTCGATCTGAAAAATGAACGGCAACAATATGTTTACGATGTTAAATTAATCCTTGTAGGCATTATATGAAATTATATTGTGAGTGAACAGGATTGTGGGTCATAGGAGGTCAATGTCACATGAAAAAGACATTAAGAAAATTAAAAAATTTTCTTGTAGATTTTTTATTTTTTTTGTTATTTTTAGCGTGCTTGGCATAGCATCACTGCTATGAAGCATGCTGGGCGTATTGAAGCGCTGTCATTTCCCTCATGGCCTCCCTGATAAAGACTAAGAGGAAAGGTCAGCTGCAGGACGGATGTCTCATGGACAATGAGTTCAAAGGAACTGCTGTTTTTCATAGAAGTTATTATCGAACGGGTCATTCTTTCTCACACTTTATTCAGCCAGATAATGAAACAAAACAATTGAAACATCCTTATCTGCCCCACCTTGCAAATCCACATATTAGCGTTATTATTTCACGCCGTTACAATACGATATCAGTAACGACTATCTCTGGACTATAATTAGATTTATGCTAAAGAGTTTTATGTGTCCCTCTCCACTCTTTCCTTATTAGTGTTATATTTCATTTCATTTTTACATATCCTCTTTAACCAACCTTTTTGTGGCTTTTTCAGTTTGCATAGATTCTTTCCTTTAACAGTGTCACGCGTCGTGACGTCTTGATGGCCTCTTGGCAGAGCCATAACCACCATAGACATTGATTGGGGACAAATCCCCCCAATAATTAATGGCCAAATTGTCCCCCCCAATATTGATGCTGCTCTACTGTACTCTATTACGCATCGCTCTGTTTGTTGTTAGGATGACACCAAAAAGTTTGAAAAGTTACATTTTTAGGCTGGTCTGCCTCAGCTCAGCGCTCATCACTGTCAGAATGAGGGAGCTGGCCAATCAAATTAAAGAAGGTGGGGCTTACTGTTCACAGAAGACAAGTGCAAATTCCAATGCGATGCTTTTGTTTTAGCAGTGAAAGTACGTGGCGAGTAAGTAGCTAAACATTTAATATTTGATGACCATTTTATTGAAATATTCAGTGACCGACAGTAATATCCAGTGATGCAAACTACTCAACATTTTTATGAAATTTCGCCGTTTTGAATTGAAAACATGCTATTATTTTATTAATATGATATGATTAATGTAATTCATAAGACGAGACAAGAAACGTGTGTGTGTGTGTGTATATATATATATATATATATATATATATATATATATATATATATATATATATATATATATATATATATATATATATATATATATATATATATATATATATCAAATACTTTAAATTGAGTACTTAACTACAGTCAACCCCAATGTTCAAGACATGATTACGACTTTGCCTCTTAGTGTCTGTTTTATTCACTGGGTAGCCCCACCCACACTGGAATCACATTGGTCCAACGTCTTGTATTTTAAACACCAAATATGTTCTGATTGGCTCTGTTTTGGCTCTTATAACTTTCATTTGTAAAACACAAAAGGTGAAGTTTTGAAGAGCGTCCTGGTCGCTCTTTTCCATGCAATCACAATGAATGAGGACTGGAGCATCCATGCTTTAAAAAGGACACAAAAGCACCACATTTATGTTTCAAAGAGACTGAAATTTAAGTCCACCTGATGTTTTCCGATGCCTGTTGATGAGAAGTAAAAATTGATATAATGCATTCATGATATTTATTGAAGCTTTTGCATCTGTATTTCTCATTCCCAGTTCTGTGCAACTACAAGGGAGGGACAAAAAACAACCAGTGCATTCTTCAAAACATCATCATTTTTGTGCGAGAAATCGATGATCTTGTACTTGGGTGGTTCAGCGCTAGCCAAGTGGCTACTATTGAGATAAACAGGATACAAGCAGATAATAAGATATTTGTATATAAATAAATCATAGTTTTCTTATACATTCCTGCAGGCTGTTTTGTCTGGGTCAGGGACACTGGCCACTAAGAAGCCAGAAAGAAGAGAACAGAGCAAGTCTTTCATTGAGACGGGAAGAGATGAGTCATTCCTCATGTGAGATTTTGAGGAAGAATTAAAGGGAAGCCTTCGGCAGGGACACGCCAGGTCTTTCTGCACTCTGAAGCTGCGAGAGAAAGACATGTGGCAGATAAGGTGCAAGGCGGGGGAGGTGATGTGTTTATCGTAGGCAGTGTGTGTGAGCGTGAATGTTTTTTCGCAGGACGGACAGCTTCCATAATGTGTGGCAAGATGCTCAAGGTCCCCGTGATTGACGGGTCCTGCCGGGTCTGATGGATCCTCGGAGGGAGAGGATAGATTAATGTTTCTATTTTTCTGTCACTCGCTACTTTGTTTAGCTCTCGCCCTTTCGCTCTCACTCACATTCTCCTCACTTTTATTTCCTGTGCTTCAAACTACCTTTATTGTTATTCGGAGTGAAACTTGATTCATTTGACTTACAGGAAGTGCAGTTCTTGGAATGCAAACCTTAGCATGCTCGTATCTGTCACACCCTCGTGAAAATGCAAACATTGCACAGCAGTGTTTAATCAACACGTACAAAACATGCAGCGACACTCAGAAACGCTCATTTGCATGTAGTGATCCATGACTTTTGAAATGAGGAGCCGAGATAAATTCATAAATTCATATCCCCTCTGAGGATAAATTCATGTTACCGAATGATATTTACATTTACATTTGTTGTTTACAAAGCTTATGCATAGCATGGTTTTACAAACTGGGTTCTGTGGGGGGAAAAAAAACTTGCAGAATTAAAGGGGTCATGATGCTATTTTAAAAGTTCATTATTTTGATTATTGGGTGTAATAGGTTAACATGCTTTAACCCTCAGGGGTCTGAGGATTTTTGGGACCCTGGAGAAGTTTTGACATGCCCTGACATTTGTGCTTTTTTCAGTTGTTCATAAACATATTAATGGAAAAAGTGTCATTACACTGTATTCAGCACAAACTAGGCTACAATAATATGTGAGGAACATGTATGTACATGTTTGTGTTTTTGAAGGAATAACATTTATGCGTGGTTATTGAAAAAACAAAAAACTTAAGTCACTGAAATAAAGTAAATAAATCTAAAGTAAATAAATAAATAAATCTTTGTTCACAAGACTTCTGGGTATTTGAGGTTGTAGACTAGAGTTTTTGCTTCAAAATGAGGTAAAAATTATGCTGCCTGCTTGTTCATATAAAACAATAGAGAGATTTAAATTTTCTAAAACATCTTTGGTCAAGAAACAGTATGCGTGGAGGCGTGAATCCTCATGTATAATGGGTGATTCTCACCTGAGAAGACAAAAGAATCACATAATAATGACCTGAAATGACTTGCATATTAATGAGGCCTTTCAGTCAGGTAGGCTGTGAAAAAACCCTCTGTGATCATGATTCAAATCTCATCATGGTGTAAATCAAACATACAGAAAAAACAGCAATACTGTGAAATATTATTACAATTTAAAATAATGGTATTCTATTATATTCTTTAAAATATAATGTATTTCTGTGATGCAAAGTGTCTGAACAATTATTTTACCTCTATGGCATTTCATATAGGCTTTTAGCTTAAAAGCATGCACATTTGGAGAAATATTGATGGATTCTCATATGTTTGTCAATTTTCTATATAGAAGAGTAATATTTATTCAGGATTTATTGTCATTATTATAAGTGCTGGATACTGTGTTTTCAATTCATACTTGCAGCCGGAGGGCGCTCTGTACACCTTTAGTCCACAAATGCCTGAGCACTAAAGAAGAATAGGCAATCCAGGAACTAACCGAACTAACAGAGGACAGAGATCGCTAACTATGGCTATTCAAAACACTTTTCAAGACAATAAATACACGATTGAGACGATGAATGCATGTATTGACTCAGAATTTGCGTCTGAATAGCGCTCCCTCCGTGGGCGTGTCCGCATTAGCGGATAATGAGCTGAATCGCGGATTTCTGACATGGCTCTCTTTTCATACAGATTACATAAACACAGAATGTTTGTTTTCGATTTGACTTACACGATTTAAAACCTGACATTTCAACGTTTTTTTAGACATAAGTCTAATTTTTTTGTGATTAGTATTCACTAAGTTACAGTTCATTTTCTGAGAACTATCAGATTGGACTTCCTTCAGAGGGAGACGAGAGATCACGCATCATGTTAGTTTTCTTTATTTTACAAAAAGCACAACATTTTGTTTTTACTCTGAGTGTACACAAATAAAAGAAGATATTCCACAGATTAAAATGGTGTATAACTCTTAATTGTATGTGCAACATTAACGGAGTATTTTGAGTCTCTTTCACACTGGTAAGAAAAAAACCGCGGTGGTATCGCCGGTGATACCCTCAGACCTCAGAGTGTTCAAAAAGCATTTTTTTCACATACTGTACATTATTTCAGCTCCTCTATTCCCAGTCT
Source organism: Megalobrama amblycephala (assembly GCF_018812025.1). Taxonomy (NCBI): domain Eukaryota; kingdom Metazoa; phylum Chordata; class Actinopteri; order Cypriniformes; family Xenocyprididae; genus Megalobrama; species Megalobrama amblycephala. The sequence continues at coordinate 6,049,990 of NC_063052.1, forward strand.
GTCTGAAACGCATTGATTTCTACAAAGCCCCTCCTTCTGAAAAGCTCAGAGTGCTCTGATCGACCAGCTGACCCAGTGCTTTTTGATTGGCCAAACACCTCAAGCGTGTGTCGTAAATGTAACGCCCTGTACCATAATCGCGAGCCTCAGCTTCCAAGGCTTCTAAAGCATTTTTAAAAGGTTTTACCATATCAGTTTGAGTCATGTCCAATTCTGAAAATGCGAATGATCAAGCTGATTGATTGGAACCAACTTTTCAAGCAGAACATTTCATTAGTAGTCTTTGTAAATAGCCGGTATTGTGGTATCCCAGGTTCAAGAAGCTGTCCTCTGTAAAATGTGCTGTGCACAAGCAAACTTTTGGGTTGTACTGTTCAGGAACAGCTTTATAAATAAATCTTAACCTCCGATTAACCTCTGAAAGCAAAAGTGGCTTTACTTTCACATCCAAACACACCGCGACATGACGACAACACTTTAATTCACTGAAACCTCACCTTCTTTCTTTGTGTATGCCTTTGGGCGGGCATTGTACAAATTTTTCACATTGTGATGTGGATGTTTGAGAAAGTAATATCTGCACTTGGATCGAGGTATATTAGGCAGGTCTGGATCAGTGTCTCTGTTACATAGAATAAATCGCTTTGTGGGAGTCTAAGAGCTTTGTAACTTTGCAGATCTTATATAAATGCAGAAACAGACACATTACACACTAAAGGAGAAGTAAAACATTAATGCATCATATGACCCCTTTAAAGACTTGTCAGAAATCATGACAGCATTCACAATTATTTAATTTTATTGACAGCATTAGTTTTGAACGATAAGAAATTTAAGGGTTAGTTCACCAAAAAATTTTATTACTCACCCTCATGTCGTTCCACACCCATAAGACCTTTGTTCATCTTCGGAACACAAATTAAGATGTTTTTGATGAAATCTGAGGGTATCTGAACCACACATAGGCAGCAACGTCATTGTACCTTTTGAGGTCTAGAAAAGTAGTAAAAACATGGTTAAAATATACAATGTGATTAAAGTGACTAAAAAATATCTTAATTTGTGTTCCGAAGATGACCGAAGGTCTTACAGATGTGGAACGACATGAGGGTGAGTAATTAATGACACAAATTTAATTTTTGGGTGAACTAACCCTTTAAAACCAATCTACATTTTGGTAGAAAAAAGTATCTCTTTTTAAATTAAGTTTTAACCTTCATACTTTCAAGAGTAGTGTGTATTTGTGTCCTTGGTTTTGTAGTGTGCTGTTCTCTATTAAAATTAATTAAATGGTATTTGTGCAATAAAAGTAAATCTAACATTAAATATTCAGTAGAAAAGTGACAGTGGTTTGTATGAAGTTGAAAGATTTTTTTTTTTTTTCAGATAATATTTTAATCTCTTCTTTTGAATTTAGTAGAATGAAATATACAAAAAATAGCCATTTATATAATTTATCACACAATTGTCTTGATTATATCACACTTAGTATTCTTCTCATCCAGTATAAAAGGCTCTTTATAAAATGTAAAATATAAATCAGAAATAAAGGTCCTTTGTATCAAAATGTTTGAAAACTGCTGCCATATGAAACCCCATTTACCTTATTATATCAATAAGCAACCAATAATTGACATATTTAACTGACATACTAAACAATAGAAAAAGAATATGTTTCTACTAACAATTATTAGGCTATTATTAATAATCACTTTCTTTTGAGACCATTAGTCAACAAATCCTTGGAAAACATACACTTTTATCTTGTAATATTTGCTTTGCTGTATTTTCTATTTTTTTCTTATTCAAATTTTTGAGCAGTTACTGCCTTCTTGGACGGAAGCCGTTGGTTGTAATTGTTAGAGCATGTATTCAGTAGTCCATTCTTGGAAAATCATGCCCTCTTTAACTCTCTCTCTCTCTCTCTGTTCCCTTGTTTCTCTCTATTTCTTTCACAGAGACAGAGAACGAGGGATCAGTTGAGTAGCTCTCTCTAGTTGAATGATTCATCCCAACACACAGCAGAAGAGCTTCTGATATTTTTAGAGCGCGTTGGCAGTGGGATCCAGAGAGATATGCGTGTGTGTGTGTATGAGTATGTGTATGTGTGTGAGTGAGTACTATAGACAAAACCAGAACGTGATTAGAGAAGTAATGTCACATCAGAGCACAAAGACAGTGACTCAGAGAGTCTTCAATTCTCCTTCCAGTAAAAACACACAATGCTCACAATCAACAGACTCTACTGTTTAACTCATTATAGACATTGACTAAACTTCAGACAGAACGCAAACCCAACACAAATCAACACACTATGACCAAATCACTGAGCAGTCAATACACTTGCTACATACTGACCAATCAGCAACCAGAACACAGACACCACTAGACACTACTGACCAATCAATACAGATGATACAAATAATGTTGGGTGTTCTGTAACATGAAAATTGGATTGATGAAAATCTCTTTAAGAAAAAATATAATAAATTATTAGAACAATGTAAAGTGCAATACTTAAGAAGTTCTCAAATAAAGAAATTCTTAACGTAAACAAGATTATACAAGTAAAATATTGTAGTAGTAATATGTATTATATTGAGGTAGTATTATAATGTTTAATATCTGAAGCAAAAGTGAATTACATTTCTTCTCTAATAACATTTTTTCAAGAATTTGAATTCTTAATGTTTTTTTTCTCTTCAGAACAGTCATTAGAATAAAGAAACAAAGAAATATCATTTTCCAAAGTTTTTCTCAGAATGCAAACTATTCTTAACTTAAGAATTCTATTCTTTAGAATGTTTTTGATTCCGTTCCAGACACTTTATTTTGAATAGGTAATCTGTTGTATAACACATCAGTCTTTTTGTATTTACATCAAGGAATTAGGTTAAAACTGATATGCAAGTGTGTATCAAAGTCGTGTCATAATTTTCTCCAAGTTTCTTCTTTTAAGTCTTTTAAATCTCGTGTGGTGGATCAACAAATATTTATTTTATTTTATTTTA